>NC_133819.1:123738798-123895465 GCF_047830755.1 Zonotrichia albicollis
CAACAATCCCCAAAACAAATGCTCTAACTTCATTAATCTATTCTTTCTTAATTTCTGAAACAAACCAGCTTCTGTGGATAAAATGTTTGACATAGTAACATGGTTAAAAAATCAGACTGGTAAATACATAAAACATACACTGAGCCTTGTTATTAACAGATCTTTGAAAACAGAAGCCTTGCTGAGATCTCAGAAGCCATTAATGGCATTGATATTTCTCATTATTGGCTCAACTCTGTATCCTGTTTGCTAGTCACTTTAAATCCTATACCTTCTACAACCCAATGTGGGCATTTATCTCATTACAGATTAAAAATGTAAATCAGAGAAGCTTCTGAAACAGCAGTAACTATCATGAGGTCCATGTATTGCTTTGCCTTTCTTCCTCACTGTACCTGTTGGGTTTTTTGCTGAAAATAAAAAAGCAGACCATCTTTCCAAAACCCTCACACTTTTCATCAGAAAGATATGCTCTCGGGTACTATATTCCATTAGAAATTGGAAGCCTTAGGTTTAATAATTTGGAAAATTACACACAGTGTACAAAATAAGTGTTACAAACCACTTTCAAAATGAGATACACCTACTCAGGAAGAACCTGCTGAAGGGGAAATGGTTTTCCTCTGGCAGCTTATTCCAGAATTCTTAAACCTGGGCCCTGCAGTGTCCAGCAGTCCCCCGACACTCTGTCCCCAGCAGAGGACTCCCCAGCACCGGCAGATTTTCAGCACTGCATCTTCCACCCACCTGCCCCCAGGACAATATTTATTTCATCAACCTGCAGGAAGCTGGATACATAGATAAACCACACTATTTTGCACACCTCTGTTTTGAAGAGCTGTCCAGGATAAGTAATGTTGGCCAGTGTTGGGAGAGTCTCTAATTATTTTTTTGCTCAGAAACCACATGCAAACTAGTTGGCCCTTGCTGTCTCTTGTCATCTGATGTTACAAAGCAATCTACACTGTCCGTGAGCTTCAGAACACATACTGACAAAAGAAGTAGTTTCCCTGGTAACAAGGACCATATGAAAGCTCTCAGAACATATCCTCCCCAGGAGTTAATTTGTTTCAGATGGGAAAGGTGATTACTTATAAGAAAAAAGAGAAAACAGCTGAGCTATTAAAGGATGAAATAGTAAAGAGTAAGCAGTGTTATTTGTTCCACTTCCACTGTTTTCATTTATATGCATGATATATATATTTATATAGAAATATATACATTTTTGTATGAACTATCATTGCATAAGAGCTAATACAACATGTACTATATTTGGCAGTAAAGAACTTCACTAAGGTCTTGATTACAGCACCAAAAAATGAAAAATCATTTCTCAAACGTAAATTCAGATATTTCACAAAGATTTCAAGAATACAAAGAGATGAAAACACTGCAGGACATATGAACACAGTTCTAGCCAAAAGATTAGGATAATACAGGATTGTGAAAATTAAAGAAATAAAAAGCAGAATAAAGAATGGCAAAAGTCACAATAACATTCAAAAACAAAGCTGTGTATGCAAGTATAATGTTCTCATGCAGATAACTCTTAGGAAAAGTAGAACCCTTCTCCTTCAGAGTAACTGAAAGGATTATTGATATAGATGGTCTTCCAGATGTGGAGTGTGGGTTGCTAATGATTTATGGCTCACTAGGGGTTTCAAACAATTTCTCTGTGACTGAAAGGGAAAGCTGCCTGAGCATGCATGAGCTGAAGAGCAAATGGTGACCAGCACTGGCCATGGCAGAGGCAGAGAGTGTCACACAGCTCATGGTGTGGAAGGTGATCAGTGCAAGGAGCACTTCAGCTGATCACTGATTCAAGAGTGGGTATTTGTTCAACTGTTTAATCATCATATCCACAGAGATCCTTTGCCATAATGGTACAATGAAGAAAGATGCTATGCTTTATAAAGACCCACCTCTTAATAAAAAAATGGTCTAGACGTTACTGGAAAGAGAAACAGCAAATGAATCAAATATCTTTAAAATGAAAACTATGGCTACATAAATGAGGTTATTGAAACCAAGGGCTTTCTTTGTTGATAGTTCAGAGGTTTTCATCAGCTTGCTTTTTTAGGTATGGTTTCTTAATTTTGGCTTTGATAAGCATTTTTTGTTTGGTTTGGGGTTTTTGTTTTGTTGGGTTTTATTTTTCTTGTTTGGGCTTTGGGTGGTTTTTTGTTTGGGTTTATTTTATTTTATTTTATTTTATTTGGTTTTTGTTTTGTTGTGAGGTTTGTTTGTTTTGCTGGTTGGTTGAATTTTTTTGTTTGGTTTTTACAGATGAGTGGGGAGAACCAGTCTAAAAACTACAGATTGGCCTTCATCTTTACAGAACACTGTTAGAGTTGAGGTAGGGAGCAATTAAAAATGTCTTGATCTCTACATTCTGTCATGACTGTAATTTTTTATCTGCCATTTTTCAAAAAGACTCTAGCAATAGCAATTTCTTCATAAAGTTAAATATTTTTCTTGTTAGTTCTCAACAGCATTAGTTCATTCTAGTTTTCATATACAGTGTTATTATTTTTTTCTTTTCAGCTAATGAAGGTATAAAAATTAGTACCTGTTTGAGAAAGTTATGAATAAGCAGTTAATAATAATGGATATATTTCAAACCATTTTATTGAAAAAATAAAGTATACATTATAATGTCTTTTTAATATCTCTGTTCCTGAAAAAGAAGGCATGAATTGACAGTTCATACATTTTGCTACATATTTAAAATGTAGGAAAGCATTCCTATAAATTGTACTTTCTGCTGTGTGCCACGCCTCAAATTAGCTGGAAATCTGAACTGAGCTCTGGCAGGAGTCTGGAGTCTGTGATTTTCTTGCAGAAGAGTTCTGCTTTTGGGGAGTATGTGAGTATTCCAGAATTTCCTCGTGGTCTCCAAGTGTTTCTGCTTACAAATCAAGATATTCCTTTTGTTTTTAAAATATATGACTGACTTGGAGCAAAACTTTGAGGAATGTCTGAGTGCCTTCTCTCAATTTCAAAGTGATTTAGGCACACTACCTAGAGATAGCTAGGACCAAAGCATTTCTGAATTGTCTGAGAAGCTAAATCCTTGTACTGCATGGAGCCACACTTAGGATTCACAGATTATTCTGAGTTGGAAGGGACCCGCAAGGAACATCAAGTCCAACTCTTAAGTCAATGGAGCACATGTGTGGTCCACTTAAATGAATTATACCCAAAACCTCGGTGCTATTAGCCTCATGCTCTGGCCAGCTGAGCTAAAGTGTTCTATAATCCAACCCTCCTAGATCCTAAAATAAATGTTGAGGTGTTGTTGTAAAGAAATGGCGTTCCAAGATTTAATGTTCCCACTGAAACACTCCAAACCATGCATCACTCGCTCACTTCCCCCTCCTCCCTGCAGTCAGCTGGAGAGGAGAACTGGAGGCCCAACAGATAAAGATCACAGGCTGAGATAAGAGGAGTTCACTGGAAACAACAATAGAAAAAGAAACAAAAAGTGACAGTGACAATACTAATCACACAGTGTACAAGAGAAGGGAACAGCTCACACAGGAGTGTTCACCATGCAGAACCTCAGGTGCAGCAACACCTGAGTGCCCCCTCCCCACTACCTGACCAGAGGGGGCTCCTTCTCCTCCTGCCCCCTGCACAAGCCCTGAGGTGGTATAAAAAAACTCCATGTGCTAGCCATGGCCCTCCTGGCTACTGTCCTGTCCTGCCAGAACCAGGCCATGAGATGCGTCATGGTTTGATACTGGCACAATGCCAGTGCCCCCATGAAAACACATTCTCCCTGGTGTTTGCTGTGAGATGTGACCAGGAATAAGCAAAGCAAGCTCCCACTTAGAAATAAAGAAAACTTTGTTAACTAGACTACTATATGAGAAAAAGAAACACACAGGAAAAATGAAAACCTTCCAAAAAACATTCCTCCTCCCCCCATCAAATTTCCGATACATCCATCCCTCAGATCACCAACTCTCAGTCCATCACCATCCTTTAGATATTCAATTCTCAGTTCATCAAGAGGAGAGGAGTCCTTCTTGTGCCATAGGCTTCCCCTGGAAACACAGTTGAAACCTCGTGTGTTTCCGTGTCACTCATGGCACCACCCGGAGATCATTGCCATTGTGACCTCTTCCTTCCATGTCCAGTGCTCTCACCACTGCACATGGACCAGAGCTGCTTCTAGGGTTGTCCTTTTAAGGATGCTTTGTCCTGTTCCAAATAGAGCACAGTCTCACCTTTGGGACACCTGTCCCCCCCTAGATTTCACCCCCTGGGGCCAAGGGTACCTACACTGAACCCTCTTGGCTCTGAGCCATTACCTCCCCCTGGATGCAGTCTCTGTGTCGCAGGAAACATGGTTCTGTCCATGGCCATACAAGAAAAGTCCAGCCAAGGCCACTCCATCATCTCTTCCCGCCTAAGATTCTTCTCCACTCTTCTGACATCTTTCACTTGCACCAACTTCCATCACACTTGCCTATTTCCTCCTCCATTTCATCTCTATCTGTCTTCTCACTCAGCTCCAGGAGGATCTGTATCTGTATTTGTAAGGTTTCCATTATTTGAGGAAGGGTTAAAATCTCAGGCTCTGCCTGCTCAGGGCTCCCACTGCCCTGCTGGCACCTTCTTGCTGGCAGCTGGGCAGGGGGAGGTCTGACCTCTTTCCCTCGCTGGAACCCAAGAGAGCTTTCCCCTGGGAGTGCTCTGCTTTTAACCCCCTGTGTTCTCAGAGGCGTAACCATGTCCCCAGTGGCCACACCAGGTGCCAGTATTCAAATCTGAGCACCCATTGGCTTGACTACAGCATTCCGAAAACTCACTTCCTCTCAAACCACGACAGATGCCTCAAGCCTTCCCATCCGTTTTTCTGTCAAACTCTTTCTACCTGCGCACACACTGGTGATGTCTCAATGACCTGTGACTGGGTTTGCTTTTATATTATCCACTGGAGATAATTTGAAAGTTTAAATATTTCTCTTTTTTTGTTTTGTTTTATCATTTTTCCTCCAGAGTACAACCTCTCTAGTGCTTTATAGTACAAGTATTTAGAAAGTGTATTGACTAAGGCACACAAAACAAGAAATCTGATTTCTGTTTCCTTTTCAGTCTTTCTTATTACTAGAAGTCCTCGGATTCTTTGGTTTTTTCCCCAGGGAAGATAAAATCTCCCACGTGTTTATCTTCCCACTTTAGAGTCTTTACCACTACAAAAGTCTGTGGGCTGAGGAGCCCAGTCTCCTTAAGGGAAGATAAAATCACTTACAATGTCATTTTTATAGCTGCGCTTTCTGTTTCCGAAGGGCTGCCCCCTTGTACAGATGACCTCTCACTCCTAAAATAATTTGTGACACATTTTTCATTTCTCTTCTATGCCTTGTAATTTTTATTGCCCTCTCTCTCTTACCCATTACTTTTGGACAATGAGTTTTTAAAAGTCAGTGTCACAATTAGTAGCAATCTTGTTGTCCTGCAATTTAATACTGATGGACTTCTTCCTGTCTTCTTTGGGCTTTCATTTTTGCTGCAAAATGGAGGATTTAAAATATAGATTATACCAGCATAAAGAAAGGTGGCAAATTAAAAAAGAAAATAAAGTGCTGACTCCCAATATTTGTACAGAAAAATTTTTACTCTCATACTAAATATTAATTGTTATTGTTTCTTTTGAGGATTTATTCTGTCCTAACCAAGTATCTGGAGATTTTCATATAGTCCAAAGGGAACTGAGACATACTTTTGAACTAAAAATTAATTCATACTCTGATATGAAGTTATGAAACCTCATAGTAAAGAAAATCCTCTACATTATTATCTAGCCATAGCTTTTTTTCCCTCCCCAAATTGATTCAAGATGCATTTTATCCCATTTTTCCAAGGAGCAGAGCAAGAATATATGCCATTAGAATAGCTGTTGATACCATAAAGCCATCAAATAAAGAACATAATTTCAAGCTAAACAGTGGAATCCTGTCGCAAACTAAACACTCCATCTGGTGCCATTTATCTGAAATAACTTCTTCAAGGCACCACTCCCATGAAACACACAAACTTCAAACAACATTATTTTACTACAAATATGGGCTATAAAACTTGATAGAAAAAAAGGAAGCCATAAAGCCCGCAAGTTCCCTCTGAGCCTGAGCTAGAATCCAGATCTTCCTGAATTAAGTCACTTTCAACATGTTGTAACAGATGACTGAAGGTCCCAGTAGATGTAAGTTTTATTTTCATAATTCATTCTCAGCTTGGCTGAGAGCAAAGTAGCCACCTCCACATTTTTGGCAAGAAAACCTTCTTTACTGGAATAAAGGTCTGCCTCTTCAATGGGGTGTTTGGCGAGAGACCAGGAAAAAATAATATCTGATTTCCCTTACACTTGACTTCCTCTTTTTTTTTTAATTTTCAACCTTCAGCAAAACCACTCCCTCCTTCAAATCTTCCAGTCCAGCTGTAATTGCTCTTTTAGCACCTTTTTGACCCACTCACATACCAAATATTTTATATCTGCTTTACAAATATTGTATTTTTAATGACACTGAAACCTGTGAACTTTGAAAGCATTTTTTTTGCCTCAACTTTCCAGTTTACTAGCATCTGAAATTCTTTTACCCACAGGAAGATTACTACGCCAACATCATAAACCCGCATTTCATTTTCCAGCCTAAGAATGACTTCTATTTTACAAGATTTTAAGCATTCATCAAAAGTCTCTGTTCAGTATGTCACTCTTGTCCCTACAGTGTCTTTTCTTTGAGTGCCTTTCTATTCTAATTAGGACCCAATCTATGCTGTAGACCCTTTCTTCCCACTAACCAAATTTCTCCTCACCACAGCCAGCATGATTGCCCTTCCACAGTAGAATCCCTTGTATTTTTTAGTATTATAAAGAAACGTGAAGGGGTTGCTACAATTATTCAGCCTTCATAAACTAAACATGAGTGCTGTTCTTGCACTAACCTGAAACAAAGCACAAAATATTTTTCATAACTGAAAAGATTGCTCTGTGCAAATTGGTTTTTGCATTAGTCTGAGCAAAAAAGAGAAATACTTAACTACTCAGATAGCAAACCTCTGAAATTGAGAACATGAGATCTCTGTAGACTTTTACAGAACACCCCAAACATACTGCTGTCTACAACAAATTTCCCCTGATACAGATCATCTGCCTCATTTCCCTCTGAAATAGAAACTGAAAAAAATCCTAATGAAAATTCTCTGGTATAGGAGACTAAACTAGGGAATTTATGTTCTGTTTGGAGCTTGAAAGAAGCCATGTTTTACCTGAAAGTGATGAAAGGGAGTGGACTTGGAGAGGAAGAATTTACCTATTATGCAAAAACACTATGTGTTGAACCTGAAGAACAACTTTCTGAAAGCTGCAACATTCACAGGAATCTGTTGTCCACAACATTAAAGTGAGGAGATGGTTAACAAAAATGCATCTACAAAGTACGGTAAATGTGAAAATTTAAGCAAAACCAACAACAGCAGCAAATAAAAAAAACTTTGAGAAAGTTGCAACAAACTGAACAGAGAGTTTTATATTACATTACCATTCTCAACTTTACCCCATACAACCTATAATAGAGAAGAGTAAATTTGTTATTAGGCAACTCCATGGTGCTACAGGGGAATTACATATAATAAAAAACTAATAGAAATTTTAATAGTGATGACGTACCAAAACCAATTTTAAAATGCTTATAACTGTATTTTAAATTCCATAGTACTTGCAGGGATATATTTAAGTTTTTAACAGAATGAGATGCTGAGGGAAGCTCTCAAGGGTTCCTGGAAGCAACTTGTTAAAATTCTGTCACCAAATTGAAGGGAAATTGAGATTAATTTTAAAGTCTCTAATGCAATTCATACTTTCTCTGAGTAGAAAAAAACATCCCCAGTAGAAATGGTCCCTGGTAGTCATGAAAACAACTAACAAAGAGTAATTTATTTTGCTTTTGGAATGCACAGCACTGGTCCAAATTACATTACCAAAATGTCTTGGGGTTGCTATAAACCAGGCACCTACAAGGTCTTCATGTGCACCCTCATCCAATTACATGAACTGAAGCTCATGCCCTTGTGTCACTAGAATGAATATGATTTTCTCCCTCAGTTGAAGGAAGCCTTGTGGGGTTTGTTTATTTTTCATGGGTAAATATATTAGTAGATTTTCTGGTCTAAGTTCTTGAAGTATGAGGATGGTAGGTAGTTTAAAAGAAGCTATAGGAGAAAATGTGTTGCTGCCTGATGGTCATGGAATGAGAAGATTCAATACATTAAAACATTGTCTCCTTGATGCATCTGAATATGCAGATGATCTTAAAGACTTTTGATTGACTTTGAAACAAGTTCATGCTTTCATTCAATTTTATTGTGTATTCTGCCATGCCTTTTGTCTATACAGAAGGAGGTCTTGTGTGAAAACTTACGCTTTGTCCCTGTAAACACACTGGCACTTAAACAATTTAATAGTTCCATTACCTTCTGTGAGACCAGAAGAATGTATTTGAAGTGAAGCATTCACATCTACAGTTGCAAGAAAGAGGTTCAATGAAAGTATTATGGTCAAAAATTATAAATCGAATTCTGTTTCAGCAGAAAGACTACATCCTGCCATAGCACTGATATGAAATTGGAACTTAAAATTTGCTTACTGCTTTTCCTCAGTAGCCATATAATCCTAGCTCTTGACAGACCTCATACACCATTCTAAACTTTACAGATTGCTTTGTTTTTTACAAGTTCTGTCAATATAAAAACACCAGTGGAGGAATCATATTTTTCCAACTAGCCCAATTTTTCTATATCTTTTTTGAGCTAAGGTGAAGTGTGAACAGTTTAAAAAAATTTTGAAGCATAAGCAAGAAAGAATAGCTTAGAAGAAAACACTACTAAGCCAAGATCAATAAAATACCCTTAACTGATGACATTCTTATAACAAAACCATAGATGTTAAATATTAAGTCTTAGTATAAAACTCACAAAGTGTATCCTGAAGCTACTTATCAGCCAATATTTATACCTTTAAGTTGTTCTGCAATATTGTGAAAAAATTTAAAATGCAATATATCAGAGAAAAAAAAAATTACCTTGAAGCTGTAGAAATCTATGTGTCCTTGGCCACTGAAACTGTTCTGGTAAAATTTGGTAGCCAAACCCCAAAATTTGTATTTAAACAATGCAGTTCTAAAATACTTCCAAATATAGTTCCTATTATGCCTTTTTAACAGGCAGAAGGCAAAATTTATTATTTATGACAGAGGCAAGACAATCTGTTTGAGTAAATAACATAAAACTATGGGTTTTTTCTCTGTAAGAAATACAGAGGTATGTTTCCCATAGGATTTTGGTAGTGGCTTATTCCAGCATTTGCACATTGTGATGGAACTCTCTAATTTGATTTAGAAAATTTTCACAAAGATGTAGTAAATGTTCAGATTTTTCAGCTGTATCCACCTCGTATATCAATAACAATCAGGCTTTTGGCTTTAATGGAAATGAACCAATGACATGTTACAGCTTATACAATTGAATATACAACACCTGAGAAAACAGGAGCTTAGTCTGCCTGTCTGAACATTGTCTTGTTACCTCTCTGCATTAAATTTTGCTTTTAGTACCTGACTACAGAGCACTATTTCTATTAGTTAACTAATGATATAAAAATGCATTTTTTTAGAACTGTTACCTTTAGGATGAGTAAAGCATGAACAATATTAGTTCAAAACGGAATTGAATAAAAGTAATAGAATACCTTTTTTCAGGGCTATTCCTTTGTCACACCATAATTAGAGACTAAGCATATTTAATTGATCATATTTAGGTACTAGCACTGCCTGATACATCTGTAATATACCAGCAATGTAAAATTATTTCATTTTTCCAATCGAATGTAATTATAGGAACTTTCGTTCAATTACAGTTTCAGCTGATAAGCAAGTGCATGACCACAATGCATCTCTGTTTCTCCTGGTTTAAA
Source organism: Zonotrichia albicollis (assembly GCF_047830755.1). Taxonomy (NCBI): domain Eukaryota; kingdom Metazoa; phylum Chordata; class Aves; order Passeriformes; family Passerellidae; genus Zonotrichia; species Zonotrichia albicollis. The sequence continues at coordinate 123,748,778 of NC_133819.1, forward strand.
GAAGGTTAACCTTGTAAAGACAGACTTCAGATGTTCACCATATGTAATAAAACCTTCAAAGTAAATAATGTACAGCAATGGTCAGTCCTAAAGGAAGAACAATCTGCTAACATCACTTGGACAAAACAAGTTTTAATTTTACAAGTTCAAGTACATGTGACAACAGAAACAAGAAACAAGTCTGTTTCTTGTGTCACTTCTCCATAGACTTCACAACCATCATAAAAAGTACTGTACTCTTGAAGCCATATTTCTGACATTCAGACGAATCTTTCTCTTTAGATGTCAAAATACAAGTCACAAATACACTTTTCCATGTGACCTTATTTTCCATAATTTGCAATTCTGCCTTTCACCAACATCTTTTATATCTTCACATTTTCTTCCACAACAGGCAAACCTTAATTCTTTTAAGAAAAAATTGCACATGTGCAATCAGTCAAATATCAGACCTATATGGATGGTTTTAACAGCAGCCAGTAAATATCATTATATATTTGGTACAAGCTGCAGCTAAGAGCAGTCTTTTAAATAGCAACTGTGGTCACACCAAGGAATGTGGATTATGGCATGAGATGTATGGCATAAGCACCCTGTCTGCAGAAACAGGAGTAAACTATTGGTGAAATGGCATCTCAGAGCTGATGAGAATTAGCTATCTCAAACCTTTACAACTATAAATCAGAAAAATTCAAATCAACAACCAAAGGCAGATCCTATAGCTATCCTAGCCTCCTGTAGTTTCAAACACTTCCAAAGAATATTGGAATTTCAATTACAGGCATTTATGCATCTATGCAAAACACGCAAGGCCAGGCTACGATGTTCGCACAACAAATACAGCAAAGCTGTTATAACTTCCTTGTTGTTTCTTAGCCCAGAAAACATGCCTATTTCATCCTAATATAATTAATATCATTTCCTTAGTCTGACAATTCAAGTCTCTCCTGCAGTTGAAGTGGTCCAAGAACTAGAGTAGCCTCTAAAATTGGGGCTGCAAATACTGTGTGTGGATGGAGAAGTTTAGAACTATTATCACTCTCCATTACATTTGAAATTTATGTTTCCATTCAGTAGAAATGTATTCTTATAACTAGTCCTTTTACAAATAATAGCTCTGCAAAAAGAATTGAGAGACCAAAAGTGAGCTTCTTTGGGTTTGAAATTTGGCAAAATGCTTTCAAGATCACCCTTAGGAACACGTGTGGTGATGTTACTCCATGCAGCCCCAAGCGACCACTGAGAGATTTGTTATTTCACTTTAGGCTATCTTCTTTTTTCTGGAGATTGAATTTTAAAGATGAAAACATAGTTTAAGGACAAAGGTTCAACCTGAACATCCAGTTTCCCTGTGGGTTTTATTGAAATTGTTTTTGTGATCTTGTGCCTAAAAATGAATTGAATGCAACACAGCATGCACTGGGTAACACAATACTGACATTCAAAAACAATTAAAGTGGCCCCAGCTTTATTAATAACCAGGGAATATTGTGTTTTCTAAAACAGATGCTTTAGTTATACCACAGAAATTTAATACAAAGCAGTTGTTATAGAATCAAGGCATATGGCCTATAATGGTACAAATTGATAATTTTTTAATTTAATTTGCTTAGCTTGACGATTCACTCATAGTTTTTCAGAAGCTATATTAATTATTGAAGCCTGAGATACCTGATAATAGCTAATTTGTCATTAATACAAGTCACAGAAATAGATGTTTTGATGTGTAGAGTAGATTTTATCCCATGTACCAAAAGTGAGAAAAGAATTTAAACTAGATAAGGCCACTACTCTTCAAGGCATTTGGAGGCAGAAAATTTCAAAGACCAGTGAAATTTTATGTAAACAAAATCCACAAGATAAAATAAACAAAACAAGACAAAATTTCTCCCCATTTTGTAAATACCACGCAAGCAAGATTTTATTTGAAAGCTGGAATTCCTGGCATGTTTCCCCAGATGCATTCTGCAAATATATTCCTACTTCATTAAAAGAGCACTTCACCCACTAACACATCCACAATTACACCCTATCTTGCTTTCATGCTTCCTTAGATAAGTTGGTATTTTCAAGAGACAATCAAATCACATTTTGGAAGGTTTGCAAGCACTTAATTTAAAATATTTCTCTGTACAGTTCTTGTATTTGCACAAGACCTGCATCACTCTTCTCTGTAATTCTCTTCCATGGCTTTTTTGTCTCTCACTTCAAGTCTGAACTTCTGGCCTTGGCCTTCCACTGGTTCTTCTTTGTCATCCCATTACAGCCTGCCTAAGTTCTCTGAGCTACTCTTTCATAACTTCTGTGTACCTGTTTGTCCTGGAATCAGCCCCACGTGCTATTTATATTAACTAAAATAGCTTTTTAAATTAACTTTTTCTGTCCACTAAGGCTAATTGACTTCAACAAAGATATTGTTGCTGGCTCAAATGAAACACAGCAACATGCTTTGCATTTTGGGGTGGATTTGTCTGATCTGCATATTTAGACTGTAAAATCCTCATGGCAGGAGCTCTGTCTCCATCTCTTCCTGATTTTGTGAAGCAGCACAATATTGGCACCTAGAAAATAATTTTTTATAAGGATAATAAGCTATGTTTTGCCAGGCATGATCTAATGGTGTCCTTTCTAAGGTTATGTGGCAAGTATGAGAGACAAAAGGTACTTTTTTCTTGAATGAGGATGGTTTCTCAGAAATATTCACATTTTAAATAGGAAAAAAAATGTCATCTTATTTTTTCATTTAACCAAACTTTTTTTCAGACTAAAGCTGTTTAAACAATACAGCTGACCTGATTCTCACCTCAGATAACTGGCAAAAGAGGCACTTTCAAATCTGGGACTTCAAAGTGTTCCAGAAAAATCTCACATGGTTTGCTGCTCACATTTAAAGGTAAATTAGACCATTAAAAAGGACACAAATGAGCTCTAAGCACAGGGAATTCAGAGCCTAAAGTTAAAATAGTGATAATTAAATCATTAAAATAACAGTAAAATTCTCCCTCATTGATTCTCAGGCTTTGCACCTTTTGACTGCCTGTGACTGTTCAAGATAATAAAGTTAAGTACATCCATACGTATTTAGAAAAAGTGGGCCTAATTTTATGTTAAGTTTTACAGCACATGGTGGACGTTTTTCAGTGCTGAGACATCCTTTTCCTACCCAGAACCAAAATCTCTATGTGTACATAAAAATTACTAATTATTTTCCCCAATTCACCATTAATATGTGTATATCTAAAAAGTAAACAGTTTAAAAACCTGTCCTAAAAAATATTCCACATATCACTGCTAGAGGCACAAAATACCTGAGGAAAGGCTGCTCATCAAGAGTCCTTGCTTTACTTTTGAGGGTTTGCTGGCTTCCTCTGCCCCTGCACAGCACTCAGGAATCTGCCACACAGCAAAGCTCACCCGTCCCCGCCATGTAATGAATCCACACCATTGGAGAATCCATATGGGAATGAAAATATCTGTTGTAACAGGTTACACAGGTGATAGGAAGAAGCAGGGAAAAACACAAATGCCACTTTGTTCAGCCAAGGATTTTGCCAATCTTCCTGTCAATTGCACCAGCTCTTGTACTATTTGTAGGCAGTTAATGGCAGCTGCCATTGATATATTCATTTATATACAAGTGCATATAAATCAGTACTAGGAAAATACTTTAAGAATAAAGACATTGGGACTGTCAAGACAAATAACTGTTTTATTCTTGCCTTTTAAAAGTACTAGGTCAGTGAAACAGCATGTTAAAAATCCCTTCCCAAATATTTTATATTATTGCTTCAGAAGATAGTAATAATCATAGAAAGCCTAGAGCTACCAACCACCATTATCATCTCAGCATAGCAGCTAGTTTCACAATGATGGATTTAATAAAAACAAGTCTGTCAGAAGTATTTTTAAGGAAAGCATTGGCCAGACATATGTTTTCAGGTAACGCTTCCCATCCGCATACAAATTGTTCCTTCATCATGGAAGGATTTTTATACAGATAGCTATTTGTATATATTGTAGCTTTCATACATATGTATGCATGTATGTGTATATATATATTATAAATTTTAAACCTGAGAAACACTTCTTCATATGGAGGAAGACACATATTTTACACCAGAAAATGTGAAGTATTAAGTAAAACACTCAAGCAAGCCTCGGCTCACTCACAAATATGTGAAGGATGAGCCTGATCTTGGAACTTATATGAAGGCAATGAAAAATCTCCTATTCACATTTCAGTGCGCTTTTCACAATTCTTTTCACCATTCAAGCATGTTGTCCTCAGACCCATACTGAAACACTTTGGTGTGAAGCATACTTTAGATTTTGCTCTGAATTAATATTTGAAGTCAGAAGAGAAAATTATTCACAGTGCTTAACTGAACACTGCCAAGTTGTGATTTCTTTTTCTATTTGTACTCAGAATTGTATACCTCTACTTATAAACTTTTACAATAAATTCCAATGTTACAATCTGGTTCTAAAGAGTAAGTTCATCAAATGGATTTTGGATTGATCCCAAAAGACAAATCAATAGTTGGAACAGTCATAAACATGCAACAGATCTTTTTCTTACTTACCAGTGATCTCACACAACAACTGAAATTATGATTAATGACAATTTCTTATTCTAATGTGCTGAATGCCTGTCTGGAAAGCATCCACGTTACAACGGCTAACTTGGGCATTTATCTGGACTTTTACCTCTTTCAGAGATAATGAGGTCGTACATGAGCTAATGACCAACTATCTTCTGACTGAATTCTTCAAGGGCAAATGCAGCAAAAGGAGCCAGTGTAACAACTGGAAAGAACAGCAAGTGTCCACGGTCAGTGTTTATAAAGAAAATAAGCAAGCACGCAGAACTGTAGGGTGCTGCTCCCTGTTTCTCCTGGCCCTGGTCACCTGGGCTCCTCCACAGAAGTCTCTGCAGATCCCTTTATACTGGATAAAAAATAAATTATTCAGAAATTCCTGAGAGTTTCCTTTGTGAAGGTTAAGTTTTCTGGTTTCTCTGGTTCACCAAACCACCGATAAGGCTCTGACAACCAACTCAAGAACCCAGAACTGGAATGAGGGGTAAATTTATTTGGGCTGTCATGCACAGACTGAACCAGTCAGGCTCCTGATCTGTCTGTTCTCAAATTATGCAAACATCTTTAAAACTGAAGCTGTACTGACCTGTGCCTGAACACTTTGAATAGGGGCAGGGTTTACACAGAGAAAAAGAGCGAGGTTCCAGATGGAAATATTTCATTTTTGCAAGCCTTATTAATTTCAGTGGGAAGCTTATATAAGTGGAGCTAGAGCAAGCATTGAATTAGAGAGATGAAATAATGAAAAACGACAGCAGAAAATGAATGCAGACAACAGAAAGAAAAGACTGTAGAAAATAAAATGAGTGGAGAAAGCTCAGTTAATAACATAATTTGCAAAGCACAATTTTAAAAAAAACTTACATTCAATGTGAACAGATTAAAAGTGGACACAAGACTGTTAAATGGAGTTTTGATAAGAGATCTAATGTTGTAGCAGGTTGAATGACTCCCAAAAAGAAAATTACCTCTGATTAGTAGGAGGCAACACGAGCTGAGGGAAAAAAATGAGGGGGCTAAGGGCTGGACAACAGAACACAAATCACAAAAAAAATAAAGAGGAGTAACAGAAATGAGGGATGAAAGCATGACCGTGACAGCGTGAACTTTGGGTGTGACAGGGAGCTGCTGGGCACCTAATGCAGTGAAAATGAGTTATAAGGAGAATGGTTTGCATAAAATGAAGAGACAAATATATAGATGAAGATAACAAAGAAAGGTAAGAGATAGTTTATTTAGATATTTAATGGTTTAAAATGTAGCTCAAAATTTTGCACAAAAGACACACTTTTCCCTCAGATATTTAGCAAGAAGAGCATTTCTACATTAACTATATATATCAGAAAACTTATTCCTATCAAATTTTTTTTCTCACTGTTTTCTAAGTTGAGACTTTTTTCATACTTTACCATTTAAAAATAAAAATAAAGGTTGTCCAAGGAAGAGGAATTTCAGGAATTACAAGATATCTCCAAAAAGGAAAGATTTTATTAAGATCAAATTCACAAAATAATAAATCCAGAAAACAGGAACTATTTTGTTACTTTATAAAAGAAATGAAAAAAATCTCTAATTACAGTGAATTCTTCTTCTAAAGAAAATCTTCCTTTAAATAATAATCAAATCAAAGAAGCAAGTGTCTTTTTTGTGTCTTTATGAATGTAAGGGAAATAAGAGTTCCTCATATACTAGGTTTAAGAATACTACATGAGTTACAATTAACTTTATTAATTAGGAATTACTTTTACAATTCAGGAATGTCAAGTGCTTGTTCTAAAAACCGGCATATATTTCATGATTGTTGTAACATGTGGAATGTAACTTATGAGCACCGAAACAAAAAGTTACCACTGCCATGGACCTTTCCCTTCTTTAAAATAAAGCTAGATTATTTTGGTGGTTTTCCTCCACCTTTTCTATTGATGTTGCATGTTCCTTGACGAAGGGAGGCTATCTTGCCACCTGTCTGTGAAGTGCCAAGCATAGTGAGGATTTAGCCTCATCTGGAGCATCTAAAATAAATTTTAAAAAATATTGAAAAGAAAACCATCAAGATGATGTTCACAAATGTCCTATTCAAGAGAGCTGTGAATGGCAAATATTGACTTAATGTATTCCAGATAAATCAGAATAAGCCCATTGTGCTGTGTAATATTAGGATAAAAAACCAACAAACTCTTCTGAGAAAAATGGATCCACAGTAAAAGAGAAGGATCCATTTATTTTATTCACTGTCATAATCTGGAGTCAATCCTAATCCCAAACCATAAACTTTAATTATTGCCATCTTTTTAGATGTTAGCCACCTCAACATATTTTTAACATAATCATGAGTTGTGAGATTGGTGTTTTAGCATGCAGTATATCTGTATAATTGCAATCTATACTATTAAACTCCTAAATTGAACTGCAAAGCTCTGTGGAATTGTTTATGGAAAATTCCATATGTTTTTGGACTTTTTAACTTAGATTATTTAATGTTTTCCAAGCAAGAACTTCCCAAACTTTATCAAGAGAGTAGTTAGGGAAAAAAAAAAGGCCGCAGGAAATTTTAAAAAAAATACATTTCAATGAGTTGTTGTTCTGTTTTTGTTTATCAATTAAAGAATTTTAACTCTGCTCAAGTACAGAGGAAAAACAATTTCTGCCAAAACATTGCTTCTGTGCTGAACAGCCATCTGTATGTTAATAGGTGCCAGTATCCTTCTGTAACAAGTAAGCTGTGAACTCAAATAAATAGCAATTTATGCTGAGGAAGTTATTGATAAATAAATTGAGCTATATGAATAATTTTATATAGAGCTGGCAGTGAAGAAGTGCAAGCACAAGGAAGACCTAATAGTTTACAGAACTTGTTTTCTTCATCTTTCTGCAATCCTCAATTTTTTTTTTTTTTTGTGAAGGACAAATAAAAAGACAAAGCCAGAGTCACAGTATAAGAAATGCATATTAATTTATAATGTAGTCCTTAATGGCTTCAGTGGATGGTAACAGCAGGGCTTAGAGCCTTGTGAATTATCAAAAAGGGTTAGTTTTTCTGCTAACATTTTCATGAATAAGCAGTGGTGTAAAGCTGAAGAGAATTCTGGAAGTCTCTGATCTCAGGTTACTAGAGTTCTTTTCTTTAAAGGCTTACTTGACCTTATGACAGCATGTCAGCAAATTAGATTTAGGTAATGCTGCTCCCAAGAGCTCTAATTATGGTTCATATGTATATTCTGTGGTTCATTAAAAAAACATGCATTATAACTGCCCTACTGTACACTAATTTGCATACACATCAAAATAGAATCTGTACAACCAGAATCTGCAGAATGGCTTTAATTTTTCTAAAGCAGTTAGATATTTCATAAATTCTCCTAACTATTATTCATTGTTGACATGCATTTCTTGAACTGTCTGAGCAAGGATAATTTACATTTGTTTTGGAAGTGGCTAACACAGATAACTGGTCTGCTCAAGAACATCTAATAAAATGAAATATAATTCTTAAAAAAAAAAAAAAACCTGAACAGATTGCCCTGGGTGTGACATCTATGGAGGACAATGAGAATACAGTAATGAGAATGGCTTATGCTTGCTATTCCTCATTCACACTGAAAACTTGTCAGAAAAATGGATTACCTGCAGTTCTGTACTGTTTGCAATTCATTTCATGGTAATAAGACATTAGAAGTTTAATATATCCTGTAAAATACAATAGTGTATAAAGATGTGTAGATATCAAAATACTTGCTACCTCAACTTCTTATATTTTACTCTGTATATCTCAGGTTGACAAATCAACATGCTATCTAATGCTTTCAGGCTTCTGGGAATAACAGCACATGCTTGCAAGGACCACAGATATCTTCCTTGACAAAAGAAAAAAGCCCCACTGAAGGTGATAAAGGTCTTGGGTGGGTGACAACACCATGAGGTTACCCAGCTGATGTTGGTGGCGTGTTGTTGTATTAGCAGCTCAGCTGCTCTTCACTTTTACTAACTCCAGAGGAGAATCTGCAAGCTGCCGAGTGCTTCTCAAAATGTAATGTCAGTCTCTGCTTACAGCGATCACAAGGAGACCCTCTGCAATTTGTCAAGACAATTTTGTATTCAGCTAATTTACTAATGGAAATTCAGTGTTCAGGACTGAACCAAATCAAACTAAGGAATCTGAGGATACAAACAAAAAAAAAATCAAGAGAGATGCTCCATATTACATTGTAACTCACATGGCATTAGATTTGAATGGCCATACCTTAAACACAAAGCTGGTGGAAAGGAGTGCAGAACTGCAGAGGATAGCCATCTCTCCCCCTTCCCCTCTCATCTCCACCTACCCCTTACTAAGATTTGCAAGCTAGGATGCTACAGCTTCTGTCACCACTACTCCATTGCCTGTGGGTTCTCTGTTTATGGAGACATTGCAGTTACTGTTAAATTAACATTAGTAACACTGGGATTGAGCCCATAGCTATCATAATTTTGTTTTTAAAATCTCTTATAGTTACTGAGTTTTCTGAGCTCAATTCAAATGAAACTTGACCGAATAACCCCAAACTTGAAAAAAAAGAAATTAAGCAGAAAAGATACTAGAGTAAGGCCAAAGAAAAAGTCAGACCAAAAGGAAGTTTTCTGTGGCAGTTAAACAAAAGCAGTGCAAATGTATGTTAATATTAGAAAATGTGCCACATTATCCTATAGAACGATTTCTCTAATGTAAGAGTGTGTGTAATCCTTCCAAAAATGTCATTAGAAGAGAATTTGTCACCCCAAACTTCAGTTACATTTACAGTGGAATATTTGTACAAGCTGCTTGCTGAAATACGTCTGATTCCTCAGTAAAGAGAGGAAAGGCAAGAAGCTCTAGCTTGTATTTACCATGGCACACACTCAAGATAAGCCTTAAAATTAGCTTTTGGTGTCCAAACAGTGTGGTTTCCCCATCAAAAGGTTATTTGTTATAAAAGAGCTTTATTTGGCAAAACATTGAGAACATTCACTTTTTAATTAGAGCAGCAAACTTCTGAGTCCAGAGTTATGGCATTTTATAATGCTTCTTTTCCTGATTATAAAAGAAACAACAAGTGCAGCAGAACCTATTTTATCCCCTGGGAATTTCCCATAGGTCAGTTACATTAGGAAAAAATAAACCAGGAGTTGTAACACTGAGTACAATTTCTTAGCATCTTAAGGACTTTTTAAAAAGTTGTGGAGCTTAGCTCCTGATGTTTTTTCTTTGTTTGCTCTCACAGTGCTAGAAATTTTAAAACAACATTTAATTAATTTCTTTTTCCTATATATTGATATCCTTATTTTTAACTCCATTTTTCTTTGGAGTGTATTTGTATTTAATTTTATTAGTTAGGTGAAAGTGGGTCAAGTGTAAGTTTAGGTGCCTTTTTCTCTGTCCTTGAAGGAATGGCACCCTTTTTTTTACTGGATATTTTAATAATTCTTGCTGCTTCAAAGTGGATATTCTACTGAGTGATTGAAAATCTCTAGGTAAAACTAATTCATATCTAGCTGGTTGACTGTGAAAATTTTATCCAAACCTTCCCAAAATAAATGATCAGATGACATTGTTGAATTTTTTTTTTAAAACTCTACTAGATTAAACTAGATTTATTCTTTAAAAAAAAAAATTTAAAAAAGTGACTACCTTCAGGTTTTAGACAAAACAAATTACATTCTGCTTGTCATTTCATGTGATAAGACCCAGTAAGCTCATTAATTAAAACAGCCACCACAGAGCAAATGCAGTTATGAATGAGTGCAAGGTCAAAACTGCCCATCTTTATGGATCAGTATTTGTGTGAGAAGGTGAGGGGCTCATTGCCTCCCCAGAGTCCTCTGTAGCTCGAGTCTGCTCTCTCAGAGGTGGATTAGATGCAATGGGCATTGTCCAGACTGTGTTTATTTTTAGATATCGAGGGTAATGGAAGTTCTGCTTGAAACAGCCTTGTGCCTGAGAGTGGAACATTTTGCAAGCCATGTAGGTGAGGTTCAACTGTAATGTTTCAGTGTTTGAGAGGTTCATCTGTCTAAAAAGTGCCATAGATCACTGAAAGCTGAGCTTCTAGGGAAGATTTGTTTGCCTGGAAGCAGCATGGCTCAGAGCTAGAGGGCCGTCATATTAAGGCTAAGGAATCTTTTCTGGAATAAAATAGTTAAACTACCAAAAGCCTGTTTTGTTATGCAGTATGAATAAAATCACTGAATTTGCTTGAGATTCATTTTGGGTAGCACAAAAGGAATTTAAAGACAAAATCCTAGGGAAAAACCTGTCATATTGATGTTCTACAATAGCTTAAGAAGAAATAATTTAAAAGAGGGTTTTAAAATAATGAGATTGATAATTTCTCATGGAATCATTCATCATGCCTAAAGAGTTTGTATTATGAAACTGAAGGTGAGTTTTGGAAGACACACAAAAACATTCATTTGAGCAAAGATAATAGAATTAATCAAGGCAGTTTCCAAGGAATAAACCTGAAACACTAATGAAAGGGAAAAATAGCATTTTCCAGCTGATGAGAGAAATAAGGTTCACTTATCAAAAAAGATGCTTAATTGAGCTCTTCATCAACTTTTAAAAATGGAAGTATAATAATGAATATCACTGTTCAAGTCTGCATTGGTGTAACATCTTGAATAGTTTGTTGACTGTGAACAGGTTCCAGTAGTAGTAGTAAAACTAGAAAGAAAATATAATCAGTATTATTGACCAGCTGAAGAGAAATTATGTAAACTAGGAAAAGACAGTTAAGGAAGGGAAAAGACAGTTAAGGAAGGCTGTGATAAAGCATCACTAAAATGAATGATGACTAAAACTTTTACAGACAAGGAGGAAGCAGCATGCAAACAAAATATTTTAAATACAAAGCAAGTGTTTTCACCGAGAAAATAATTAATTCATGGTAATAAAACCACAAATGTTGTGGAGCCCAAAATTATAAAAGGCTTCAAAAAAGACCAGAGCACAGCCACAAAGCATAGGCCCATCAGTAAGTAATGTGTGATGGTCTATGCCCATGCTCTGTGACAGTAAAGTCATGAGAAACAAATGTTACAACAAAAAACCCCACAGATCATCCCCCTCTGCAGCATGTTTCTCACTCCCTTTCTTCAAACCTGTTCATATGAGGATTATGACATTTTCAGAAACGCTCCAAACAGCCATGACTTTCTGTGGAGTCTCTTCCTTCTCCACAACAGGACTCGCAGTCCCTACCTGAGGCATTTTGCCCTTCCCCCTCTGGAAAGCTGACACACTGGCCTGCTATTTTTACTTGGTTCCCACTCCTGGTCAACTGGTAGATTTGCCCATGACAGAGGTTTCCTGTAATTTAATTTGCTTTGACAGCAAGAGAATATAGAATAATTGAGGAATGAGAAGAATATCTGAGGAGAAGAGAACTTTACCTTTAAGTGGGTCTAATAGCATCCTTCCAACAAGATCAACAGGAATATGGAGCAATGCCCTTTGCAGCTGTGAAGGACTGGAACATGAGAGATGATGGACACAAGATGAAACAAGAAAGCCACATACAGGGCAGAAGGGGGAAAAAAAATCATCACTTTGTGGATGTCATGGTATAAAGCAAGTTGCCCAATTACATTTTACAGTTTCCATCTCAGGGGGTTTTCAAGACCCAAATGGTTAAAGCCATGACCTGACCTTACAACTGAATCCAGTTTGAGCTAGGCATGACTACAGATCTCTTGAGGTTTCTTCCAGCCTGAATTTTCGAGGATCCTATAATTGGTACTATCATTAATTTGATCCAACACCTAATCCATGCCAATTAATATAATCAGCAATTAATATAAACAAGATTTAAAACCAACACACAGTTTGAACAAGCAGAAAGCGTATGCTGCTTGATGGACATATTTCAAAATTACTAGGTGGCCCAGGGATATTTCAGTTGCAAATGGCTTCCAAGAGGTAAAGGATGATAAAAATAAATAATTGGAGAGCAAATGTCAAAACTCATAAAGCGAGAGATAGTGTGATGATGCTGCAGTGCTTTTGCTCCAGTTCTCCTACTCTGGGGGATGTTTCCATGGTAGCTCAGTTATGCTGTTTTATCCTGAGAGGGATGGATGAGGAAATTCTGAAACCTTGGAGATTTCAAAGGAAGAATGCATCTGAGGATATAGGGGGAAAAAAGGAAGATTTCCTATTCTTGCATAAATAGTTTTAATTAGTTATACATAGTAATTCACACATATAAATTCAGTAAAAAGAATTAATTCAGCTTCCCTTTACTGCTGGAGGTTCTAAGAGAAAAGTCTACTGGAGGGCCTTTCAAGAAGGAAGTTTTAAGAAAAACTTATTTCCTAGAAAACATCATGGTGGGATTGAGTCAATAAGATAAGTTGGTATGGGTATGATACAAGGTCTTTTCCCTCCACCTGTCAGTTGTCCATGAGTTTCTCAGTCTTGCTCATATCACTTCACAGGATATGAAAACTTTCCATTCTTGGGGAGTGTTAGTGTATGTCAATTCTTAAGAGATACAGTGGAAACTGTCACTTGAAACAGCTTGCATGTCCTATGGAGGTCGTGCTGGGAAACTGACAGGTCAGCACTGAGTGTGAGACACCTCCTATGACAATGTAGGGGAACTGCTTTGACACAGCACATTCCTTGCAAGCAGTCGAAGAAAGTCTGCATCAGTGTTCTCTGTTCAGCAGAGGACACATCATGGTCTATGTACTCATGACTGAGGGTAGTGGTGCTCATGCTCTTACTACAATAATTTTTTCTTAAAGAGTATTATTTGCTCCACAAGCAGCTTAACCTATAATACCATTAATATTTCATAAGGCCCTTGAACAAAGTATGTTCAAGCACTCCAGTATGTGTTATTAGAGGAGATGGATATTTTTAAAGCTCTCATCCCCATCCCCTTTGTCTCTTACTAGTTTTTCCTACCCTATGTAGCGTGTCATATCAGCTATGCCCACAGAATTCTTCATGAGTCTGCTTTGTGAAGTGCATCAAGAAAATTATTCAGATTAAAAATCATGCTCCAAAACCCAGCGTTATTTATGTCTGACAGGAGGAAGATGGAAATTTTATTGTAAATATTTGAATAACTGGTAGATTGGATACCAATATTCCTTCCCAGTGCTGCTTTGTTCCTTACTTTGTATCCATCATTTTACCATACTTCCTATTGGAAAGTAGAAATGGCTAGGTATGAGCTTACACTGATATACGATTACAATCTGTTAGACTTTAGTTTGCCACAGACATTACTAAAAAGTTGATTTTCTTATCTTCAGAAAAACTGGAATTTCAAGCTTTTAAATGTTTACAAATATCATGACATCTAAAATATATCAACGTAAACATAAATATTTTTAAGCTGAATACTACAAACAGAAATAGACCATAAAATAAACTGAATATTTTTTACAATAACTATTACATAGGGAAATATAATCTGAATGTAGAGATTTTCCATACTGACATGAAAAAATATAACTCACTGCACAGAAGAAAAAAAATCTTTTTTATTGTATATTGTATTTTTCATTCTTTGGATGTACAAAAAATCACAGCACATTGTCATTCAATGTTTGTAGTAACTAGCTGGAAAGATGCAATTAAAACCAAATAGTCTGGCTGGGTCTGCTAGGGTACTTCTCTGTGATAACAGTGTGTGTTCAGACAGTGAACAAACTCAGGGGGAGTCTTGGACAGTGCAGCCAAAAAATCTTATTTACTTCTGAGAGTCAATGCACACACTTAGCAAAGCAGAGAGGTCTCAGAACTAGTTTCAGAGTTAATTTGATAAAACCTGGGTATTTAACTGGGAAAACCAAGTCAAATTATACCTCAAACATTTCAGACTGTCAATAGTTTTCATGGAAGTTTGGACATTCTTTAAACAGAAAGAAGTTTTGCTAACTCTTTACTAACATGATGATGTTTGTTTAGTTATATATCAATTATATATCAGCTATGAATTTTCAGCTAGCGTAATCACTAATGAAGGGGTATAATATTTACTAGAAATATCTGTAATATGTTTTGTGCGTCAAATTTTTCAGCTATGTGGCTATAGTATAGATAATTAAAAATAGAGGAGCATTCTCAAAGTTTTTCACTTAAAACAGGCAAATAAATCTGTCCCAATACATCCTGAAGTGGAATATGGAATATATGGTGATTTACTTAAAATCGGGGTGGGGGGAAAAGAGAAAAAGTGAGCTGTCAGTGACCATGAAAACACGGAGTTCCTAATGTTTCAGAAAACTGAACTGGGATAGAAGGCTTTCATTTCAGGATAACCATATAATACTACTGCCATGTGCTGCGTGAACAGTGAAACAGGTCAATTGCAAGCTCAGAAACCTGCCCAAATAATCCATTTTATAGAATTAAATACGTCTGTACCTACAACCTGTGATCTCCATGAGGGGAAAACCTGCAATACATTCCATGTGGAATCAATGGTTACCACACTGGGAGTTTGTTAAACATCTTGCCACAATGTCAGTGATTTGAAAATGCATACAAAACATGGAGATGTCACCCATGCTGAAGAAAAACTATGTTCATGGGTGTCTCCAGAAAAAAATAATGGTTATTTTGATGCAAAGCAAAGAACATTCCAGGTTAGGACCTCAAACTTTGTCATAATTTTACTTTATATTCTGTGTTGATCTATACACAATCTGTTTACCCCAAGGCTCCATTCAGTAATTTACTAGAAAGTCAGTGCCAAAATCCATCATTTTTGCCAGTTTACAGTCGGATTCCTAGGTTAGTGGAAAATGCAAAATGAGAACATTTTAGAAATATCACCAAAAACCATATTTTGATTCCTATTTCTTCTAAAGGCTTGTGTTAGGCTTCGTTTGTTTCCCTTAGATCACCAGGAAGAGGACTCTGAGTCAAATAGGAACTTGCAGTAAAGATGGTAGCAAGACATTGCAAAGGTCACCAACTCTGCAAAGTCAGCATAACCTTCCACCTATTGATTCTGCAAATCAAGAAATTCAGAAGCTACTGCAAGTAAATCCAAATCCTATAAATATCAGGAACACGAAGGTTCCAGTAAATAATTCCTGTCAAAGTCAAGTCTATAAACAACTTGTTAAAACATGTCAAACTGTCAAACATTCTTTATATTTTCAGTCCCCTTTCCAGTACAGGAGACAAAACAAGGACTTGCTGACATTACCCTATAGAAGGCTTCTAGACATGCTGGTGCCTTTCTAAAGGTCCTTAAGAACTCTGAGACAGCAAGAAGGATCTAGCAAATTTCTTCACAATACTCATCTCTCTGGCAAGCTATTAAAAAAATATACAGTTGGAAAACTAATGATCTTGGAAGCAAGCAAGGAGTTGATTCTACCCTCTAGAAGTCATTATGTTTGACAGTACAGTGCCTGCCATAGCTTGCTAGAGATCTTCCTTCTCAAGCAACCAGCCATGGAAACAGTTGCCCTAGCAGAGCAGAGATCATTTAGTAACAGCGCTCTGGTAAAGTTCTAGCATAGTCCACTTTTACTGAATACAGCTACTGAAAGAAATTCAAGCACACTTGCACTAGTTACATTTAATTATCAAGTTTGCAGGGAGGGATGTCTGACAGTTAAGCTTATTTCTATGTTATCAAGCATACAACACACACTTATGGTGCCCAGCAGCAGAAAATCTTAATCTTGTATGCTTAATCAAATTTCTGAATGAAGGATTTGCTCGAGACTCGCTACCTCTCACTCACCAATAATCTCCCTACAGTCTCCTGCAAGTTTATGCCTGCAAATGACATTGCACTTATTATTGAGCCTGGTGCCTAGAAACCATTACTCCAGCTTTCTCCCAGGACAGGCAGAAAATCATTGTTAGAAAAGGTAGGGACCGGTAGGAAATCATAAAAGCCTCAAAATATTTTTCAGGAAAACAAATAAAATTCCTGAATCAGAGAATAATGCAGGTTGGAAGGAACTTCAGGAGGCCATCTAGGCCATCCTGCTGCTATAAGTAGAATAAGCATGGAAAAAGGACCAGGTTAGGATTGCCTGCTGAAATGTGTTGGAATCTGACTGAAAGCCACTCATAGCTGCCAAACATATTTTGAGAACAAGCCAAATGCAAGAGTCCAGACCTACCCATTAGACGGTAATGGGAACTACCTGGGGTAGCATTGTATATGCCCTGAAGATTTTAAAAGAAGGATTTGTCCTATCTACAGCAAAGAACTGCTCATCTGTTTGATATAAGAGCCCTCATACATAGCTGATCCCCCCTGAAATAAATAGCTCTTTGAGAGCAATAAGCAGTGCATTAAACTCAAATCCAATTCCTTGGCTTTCAATACTATTGAGCATTCTGCCATCCAAATATTAAACATGAAGCAGCTGCACTATAAGAGTGCCAGAAATTTATGGCCAATAAAGATCCACCACTCAAGGCTAATATAAACGAAGGACAAGCCATCTGCCTAAAATCCAGAAAGCTGTTTAGAATATGTGTCTCAAATCTTTGGGCAGAACATAAAGATCTCACATCTTGATGGTATTTCATATAGGTATCCAGTAGTATCCTAAATAAGAAAAAAATATTTAATCCCACGTAGTAATGCCAGTGTTTATGTTACTCTGCCAATAAAAGTCTATCTAAACTAATTTGCAGCCAAAGAAGTCACAAAACATGTACATATCTTCTGCATAAGCAAGGATAGAATTTTTAATACAATTTCAGAGGACTTAATAAATCTCATTATTAAACAATACTGGTTTGTGCAGTGATCTAGGTAATGTCAAAGAAATTCAAAAGGTTGTCCCAGAATCTACAGTAGGTTTTCTATAAATAAATAGTGCGTTGTTGTTTTTTGGGATGTCTAATTGTAAGAGAGAAGGAGAATTTGAATACATAATTCTAGAGATAGATGTTATTTATAATTTATTGTGTATTTCCAAATTATATATAAGGTTTTGTTAGTCATTTCTGCATTTAATTTCAGTGGGCAATGGATCTACCATTTTAATAAAGGCTCTCTCTTACTGTAAAATGAACCAAAACCAGATGATGGAAAATTCCTGCTTTTTCTATCAGAGTCAGTGAAAGCATGGGACAAGAAAATAATATGTAAAAACTTTATTCAACCTATGGAAGTCAAAGGCATTGTTGAAAACAGAAGGACTGGTGTTCATGTTTGTTACTAGGAATTTAGGAACAATAGTGCCTTTTCAATGAAAGAAAATTATACTATTTCTACAGAAACGTGACAAAAAATAATGATTTCCAACAAATCCTTTGCAATTATTCAAGTTTTACAAATGAATCTGAAGAATTTACAGTTGTTAAAAATAAGATATTCATTGTAAAATGATAATGCAAACCTTGTCCTAGAGTTATGTGTATGGTGAATAGTTTTGTTTAATGTGAATTTTTTCTCAAAGATTCCTATGCTTTGAGAATGCAAATTATCCACAGTACTCAGATCATCTTATAGTCTGATAGATATGAAATGCCTCTTAATTTATGGATTGCCACTAAAAAGATTTGTGAACATTCACCTATACCATGCAGCAGTCTTACTTCATGGAAATAAGCTATGTTATACCAGAATGTACCTTGAAATGTCACTTAGGGATTTTTATCAGAGAACTTACTTTTCTTCATAAAAAGATCTTTTTTAAATTAGTTTTACTACATCTCTTATAGACCACAGGATGTAGTTATCAGGTACAATAAAAAATTGAGTATTTCTGATGCTGATGCAATCAGTCTAAAGTGGGCTAAATTTTCCTGAATAATTTCCTAATGTGATATTATTTATAGTCATTCAGGACACCTCAGGGGCTATATCGTAAATAAGGTTTAACGTGGCAAGAAGAAAAAGGCCAGATGGCCATCTAGCGCTCACTGTGAGAAAGGCAGGCGATCAAAACGCCCCATTTGACAGTGACTTTGCATATCCTCTTTGAGAGTGACAATGTTTTCAGACAGGCCTCACACTATTTTGGCAAAGCTGAAACCTAAAATTCTGTCTAAAACACTGACAACCTCATTTTACTGCTTAGGTTATATCCTTGTGTCTAGACTTTTACAGCACACTCAGCAGGGTGGAGCAGGAATACTGAGGCATGCAGATAGAATTTTCAGACTCTCTCAGGTGCTGCATGAATATACTGAATTTTGGTAGCTGTCAAGTGCCTAACTCCATTTTGTTATGTAAATAATACCAGCTGATATGCTAATATTCCCAATTACTATTCATAGAATCGTTGGCTTTGGATGGGACTTTTAAGATCATGTAGTTCCAAGCCCACTGCTATGGGCGGGGACACCTGCTAGACCAGGTTCTCTGGGCAACCTCTTCCAGTGCCTCACCACCCCCAGAGCAGTAAAGAATTTATTCCAAATATCTATACTAAACCTACCCTCCCTCATTTTAAAACCATTGACCCTTGTCCTATCACTTCATGTCCCTTTAACAAGTCCTTCTCCAGCTTTCTTGTATGTCCCCCTTTAGTAATTGGAAAAGTCAAATGAAGATTTCTTGCCTTCTCACATGCACAGACTCTCTGCAGCTGGTGACTATTCCAGGCTGCTCTGCAGGAGGGATATGCTGAGCAGCCTTAAAGATCTCTGCTGTGAAAACACAACAGGCACACCCTGGAATGTGGGGTCCAAGAATGTGCTGCAAGACTCGGGTCTGGTCTTGCTCTGAGGACAGCTTCATAGCCATAGCAAAAAAGATAAAGACAGATGTAATAGGATTCTTTGGCTGCAATATGACCTAGTGCTGAACCAGAGCAAGTATTTACAGAAGATTCGTAAGTTAAACCATTCTTATGGCTGTCATTACATGTCAGGGTGGAGTTACGATAAACAATTGTTACAACTGTATGTTAATGTTTGCCTGTACATTCTATAATGGATTCAGGGAAAAAAACCACATTCCACCACAAACAAAAGCCATTTTGTTTCCCTTGAAGGCAAAAGGAATCTTACTATTGACTTTGGCAGCATTACATTTCATATGAAATTAACTCATTTCTGCTCATACATATTTATCACACTAGTTTTCCTTCACATAAATGCAGAAATTATCATACACTCACAGAACATGTGAGGTTGGATGAGACCTCTAGCCATCTCTTGCACCTCTCATGACCTGCTGAAAAGAAGGGAGAAGCTATTTTGACACCCGAGTACTGACAACACCCCTCAGAAACTCAAGCTGAATCTCTCTTGCAAAATAACAATTCTTTTAATATAATTTCTATTTCAGTGTGCTCTGCCTGTCCCTGTGTGGTTCCACATAGAAATCAGTCCTAGTGACTGAAGTCCTTCAGGAAAACTGACAACCCTTCCTGGGCGCAGAAGTCTTTCATGAAAGCTATTTCTAATGCATCTGAAGATGTAAGAGACAGCTAAACATCTCATCAGTACATGTTCATTAGGAATGGCCCTTTTGTGCATAGTGAATTTTAATTAATATTACCTTTGTCCCTGAAGGGAATACTGCCAGTGACAGCTGAGTTCACTACCTTGCTGCCACTGGGTAAACACTGTGATGTCTGCCACCAACATGGATCTCTTCTGCACTCACACGTGGCTTCTTGTTCCACCTCTGCCTCATTTGTTAATTATGGCCACGGAGAATTATGCCATCAAGCTTTATTTGAAGACACTTCCAGCACAAAGATGGAAGAAATTAAGTGACATTATTGCTAATGAGGGACCACCTGAGCCCTATAGCAATTTCTACAGGCATATGGGATCTGGTGGGCTATTCAAGAATGTAGAAGAAATATCTGATGTGATTTAATTCATTAAATAATTCCCTAGGTTCACACTAAGTACTACACATACACAGGTCACAGTGTTCTCCTTCTCTTTTTTCCAGTGTACAATTAATGAGATAGCATACTGGGGAGCAGTTGGATTTAAATGTAAGAGATGCCCCATATGCAAATGTCCTGAAGGCAGCCCAGGCAGGCATTCCACAGGAAAACCATCAGTGTAACCTGGCACTACAGCATTTTCCAATCTAGGTAACTGCACTTATCCCAGATAAAAAAAATATTATACTAAGACAAAGGGAAAATCTTTTAAAAACTATCTCAAGGGCTGGAAACATATACTTCCACACATTTAATGAAAGATATGCCTAAGTCCCTACAACATTTAAAAGAATTCCATCATCCTCTCTCCAAATCATATGACCCCTGTCACATGTCAAAGAACCAGGCTCAGTCTTAAGTGAAGCACAATGAACAGCTTTCTTTCAGCAAAGAAAAGAGTAGGACTTGATTATGATGGGAAGACTATAAGGCCTCATGACTCTGTACAGTATATCCAACATATCCTCTAGCTCCTCTCACTTCATTGTCTAGTGAGGGGTGGTGTAGAAAACATAGATATAGCACTGTAGCTCATTCCAGCCTAACCTCTCAGGTTTCCTTCCTATAAAACCACAGGAAAAAAAATAGGACTTTTAACTCCCGTCATACCCATATCTCTTAGTATAGACATAGTCCAAGGGCCTAAACTTGCTCAGATAAATACTCCATTGGTTGTATCATTTTTTTTTTTCAAAAAAAAACTCTCCAGAGAGAGTATTTAACATGAGAGACAAAACCCATTACCTTCCCCTTAAAACCGAGGACAATGTTCATGGCAAAACTGTTTGCTTGGGGCAGAAAGCAGATGACAAGCTCTTTTCTGGTTGCAACTACATCACTGACTAATGAAGAACAAAAGGGGAATTTATTTTGTGCAGTCTGCTGGTCCATGTGACCATAAAAATAAAGAAGTACGCCTACAAAGAGATTCATTATAAATAGGGGCCATTTCAATTGCTCTTCAGATGTTTCTCTGCACCTACATTCAAGTAAAGAAAAACCATTCAAGCATTAAAGGGTGAATCCTGGCATGGTCTTACCTCAGCTTCATATCTGACTCCCTTACTGGTAGTGTACCAGAACAGTTCATATTCTCTGTATATTTGTTTGCACTCTATACTGTTCTGAAATATGGAAGTATTTGCATATTTTCAAAGATTAGTTTGGGTTAGAAAGGACATCAAAGATAATGGACAGTGTCTACTAGATCAGGCTGCTCAAAGTGACATCCAGACAGTCCTGGAACACTTAAAGTCATTTTCCTTTTAGACAAGAGAGAGAGAGGCACAGAGACATTTCTTTCTTTGGCTGAGATCTGTGGCAGAGTGGACAAGTGAAAATCCTTGCAGTCACAAGGCTCAGAGTGCAATTACCTTTCAGAATTCTGGCAAATACACAAAGACTTGATTAGAACTATCCAATGATGTAAAATCAATACATGAAGATACACTTGTGAGAGTAATTAAATTATCCTGCACTTGCCTGCTTGCTGAATTTTCTTCATTTTCCCAGTAATGCATAAAGCTTCCAAAGCTTTAGCTTTCAAAATCTTACTACCAGCTTGACAGAAGGTTGTTACATTGCATTTAACTTTCTTAGTTGTTTCAAGGATTTCCTGATGCATTTTCAACAGCTATTAGGTGCCATTTTGCAAATGAAGCAGCTTAGGGGATAGGATGCAGAACCTACAAGTGTCTGTGGTGGCCATCTACCTTCTGTCAATAGCAATTACAGTAACTGAAAATGAATTGGAATTCCAACTCTGCTTGCTAACTGACAGCAACTGCATCAGAAACTACCCTGACAACTGACACTCAAGTTGCGATGCCTCAATGAAATGGGTGAAAGAAGAAGTACCAGACTCCATTCTTGTCCTTCTGGGAGAGGGTTGGATCACTAGATAATTTGAGGAAATACATACTACCCATAGTCAATGACCAAATAAGGAACTTCACTTTACAGGATTGTCAATCTATCACCTTTCAGGAGCTTTAGGTTCACTTAAAAAAATTAACTTTAGCAGAAAAGGATGTTATTGCTTTTACTGAGGTCAGTGAAAGGGTAAGATCATTCTCAGTGATGCTAATGTGAAGGTACAGGGGTGACAGGAGTTAATTGCACAGTTACCACTCTATTATTGATTTATACTCTCCTGACATTTACAGAGAAATAAAATAGAGTTTACATTTTACACACTCTCACAAAATACAAGACACATAAACTACTGAGAGAGTTGGAATTCAAATTGTTAAAATTGTTACAGGCAAAAGAATAAAACTGAGAAAATATGTAATTTCTCTCTGTTTCCTTTCATGAAGCATTAAAAATATAATTAGGGATTTTGAATTAAAGCACAAAAAAGAGATATATATATATATACTAAAAGAGTTTACTCTTCCAATTGCTATGTGCATATACAGTGTTCTGCCTCTGTGATTAGCACAACTCCTGTAATTAGCGCCCACAAGAGGGCTGCATACATGTATTTTGCTACACATTTTTACTCTGTCAAAAAATAAGATGAAACATGAATAGAAATTAATTGGTAAATAAATTTACCTGCTTGAACAGCAGCAGTGAATTTAAAGCATATAAATAGTTGATTTACCTTGAAAGAGCTTCTTTTGGCAGCCTATTCAACATGGTAGCTCACTTCGGTCACTTTTGCCCCTTTACAAGTCAGGCTAAGTAAAAAATGCAGGTGTACAGCTTCAGATAAGAGACTTTTTGAAAATAAGATTCCTCAAGAAGCTTCATCTGATACCTTCTTCAGTCATAGGGCTCAATTAAGTTTCATGTTTCTGAATCCCCTTCCCTGTTTCATACAACACTATACGATGAATGCTATTGGGAAGAGATGCTTCCAATACAGAAGAAGGTCTGAAGTTCAGTTCATAGTACACTGTACACATAGTACACATAGTTCATATCAAGAACCTGAAAAAATATGTCTTGGATCTTCTTGCATGCATGCTTTGTAGCACTGAGTTCTTGTGCTAGACCCTATGGAGCATGCTGATTCATCTTTAGGGAGTCTGAAGCCTCTTTCCTATTTGTGTCTGGCCTTCTCTCTAGAAGTTATATTTGTTACATGAGGAACATCCTATTATGCCAGGTACATTAATACGTAAATGGAATACAGTGAGCCTAGAAACTTGGTAAAATATCACACAATAAGTCTACTGAGAAAGCAAAGGAAGTAGTACATCTAAAAAATATATAAATATGTATATAGATCATCCTTCAAAGACAAATCAGTTGTTATGTGATGATAGTTGCAGAGACAATAGAGAAGCAGTTGTTTCCCAAGGAATTATTTCTCAGAGAATCCAATGAATTCCACACTCAGGAGAAAATTTCTTTTCAAAGTACTCTTTCCCAGCATGCTTCTTTTGGTTTACATCTTTTTATTAAAGAGGCAGGCTAATAACTCTTAAAACAGCTATCTTGTTTGATGCATTTCATTTTTTCTAACAAACACATCATCTGGACTTAAATGGTCTTTTTGTTTCCTTTTATCAGGAAAAGGTGAATACTGTAAAATTTATCCATGCTAGCATGCCACCATACCACATGCAAACTTTCTAGGAAAAACCAATCTGAGCACTTCACTAAAACATCCTACTACATCCTGTCAGGCTGGTAAAAACATGCATCAATCTTTCCCATTACATGAAAGAAAATGCCTATGTGCAAATCAGTATGAGAAAATACACTGAAAAGTAATAGTATTATTTTATATAGTGTGAAATAATTTATGGGTGCTGATATTTTTATGGCAACCCCAGTATATTTCATGGGGTTAGTGACTAAATTTTACAAATTATTTAGTAAATAAATTTATTGTATCTTTGCTACCTTAAGTGATGTTTGATTTTACACTTTCTTTATTAAGCTTTTAGTTTTATGCACTTAAGGGAACCTGTATTATTTCACATGGTTCTCTCTGAAAATGAAAATGCAGAGTTTTATTCTCTAGCTGTGTTAAACCGCAGTCTTAAAAATAACTCCTGAAAATACAAAATGCCATTCTTCTCCATTTTCTTATCTTAGAAATAAAAATAGGCTCATATTATTAACATAAATCTTAACACAGTAGAGTTTGATCATGTGTGCTGAATGTTGCTGAGCTGTGTATAGAGTATGAAGAATATACACGAATCACTGCTCTGGGTTCTTCATAGCTTTGGTAGTTCTATGACCGCATGAAAGGCTGAGGCACATATAAAAGGGCTTGCCCCTTTTGAATTTGATAACTTCAGAACTTGAAGATAGACAGAGATTCTTCCCCTCAGGGATGACTAAAATTATACAATGATTTGGGTTGGTTGGAATGAACCTTAAAGATCACCTAGTTCTTATACCTTCAACATCTCCAGCACTGCAGTTAACCCAGAATACAGCCATGCACCTTCTGCTGCAAGCAGACAGCCCTCCTTTGATCTGTGTTTTAATCATTATACCTCCTGCTCAGATCTCCTATCATACCTTGCATGTATGCCCAGAACTGTTAGAATCATCTAACAGGAAACAAGCTGATGTAATTTTGACACAGTTGGCAGCAAATGTGAGGAACTGGCAGCTTTAAGCTAGCTGGTGGGCAACCTAAGAAGTTTTTGGGGCAAAGGTGGGACTGGACAAGTACTTCAGTACTCACCTGGCTCCATGCCTTCAGCCTCAGCTCCTATGCCCAAGATTTGAGCCTTCTTCTGCACTAAAGACATGACCATGTGTTTCTGAGCCAACAGCACTGAGCTGGTTAAAGTGCAACCAGTTCCACTGAAACCATCAGGAAGAAGTTGGCGAGATTTTCCTAAAGCAGCACTTTCCAGCTGAAGATGAATCACTGTGGTTTGCATGGATTGAGGAGAATGTGAGAGAATACTAAAAAAAGTAAATAAAACCATGAGTATTGCCATGAGTCTGTGCCTCCACTTAAAAGGTGGTGATTTGCAAAGGGAAAAAGTTAAATTCTTTTGAAAAACAATTTAACACCCAAATGGGCTCCAAACTTATTCCACAATTTTTTAAGTTCAGTGCCAAGAACAATGCACTCTGGAATGCTATAAACAATCTGGCAAAGTTTAGGACCTAGGAAAAATTGAATTGTCTTGTCTTCTCTGCATCACTGTGAGCACAAAAATAGCCCAGACAGACCACATAATTTTAACTATCATTATTAACACAGAAATGGAATTTCTTAAAAGGTTCATTAGACTTCCAGGGTGCTTTTTACCCAACAGAGCCTAACTGAAAACAGAAGTTTTCATCAGTTGATGTCATGGAGCTTGCATTATTCCCAACTCTCAGAAGAAGATGATTTTCATACACCATGTCTACACTGTCAATATCAATGTGTACACACTGTTTAGCAGTATACACAGTGTGAATTATACTCACTTATCAGTAAAAGATAATTTTCTTTTTCCATGCCTACATTTTGAATTCAATCTCCTCTAACTGAATCAATGAGTTGGAACTATTTTGTGTACAAATTATGTATCAGATGCATGCTCATCCTCTTAATCTCTCTTGCAGCCAGTTTCATTTTTGCTGTGTTCTCGTATCAGTACTGTTTAAATCTCTTTCAACAGCAATGTTCTCTGCTTACCTATCCTACAGTTTCCAAGGTATTTCCCTGTATCATCAGGCAGGCAGTCTAATGCAACCACTACATACTCATAGAGGGAGAAGCCTCTGCTTGAGTTAGTATCATTCCAGAGTAGTAGCCCATATTGCACAGACCATGTAGACTAGCAGATATATACCCATGCTAAAACTGCCATGCATATACATCCTTTTGATCGTTTTTGTAGATAAGCATGAGATATATTCTAAATCACGATAGGCATCAAATAATCACAGAACAACACACTTCACATGCATAGACCAAGCAACAAATCCTTAGACAGCTGATGTGCTGTGACCAGTGCTTTACATACGACATGTTGAAGTACTCACAATAACCATTAAAGGTTTTTCCTTTCATCTTTTGTTCATGCATGCATTTCTCGGCTGTATTTTGGGGGAAAGGAAACTAATCCTAATTTGCATAGGGTATATTATTAATATGTTTTGGGGTCACCAACAGGATCAAAACTATATCTCCAAATATGCAGCTACTGTCTTCAGGCGGGGAATAATTTCCACTACATGTGTTCTCATTACATCAGCGGAGCATTTGTGCTTCCAAGCCCTTACTGCTGCTACAGCCTGGCAGGATTTTTAATCAGAAAAACAAACACGGTGAACATGATTCATACACTCACACATTCACTATAGGTGAGTTAATGACAATGTCCTAGACAATGATGTGCTCCACACCCTTTATTTGCAGGACCAGAGGACATGCTTTTTCTGGAGAACAAATTGCTAGAACCACTGACACGACTCAGGTGAAGCAAACGGGAAGGAGATCCTGGCTCTTACACTCATACTTAGCGGTCTATCTGTGGAGTGAAAGGATCAAGATGGGGCGTGGGGTGGGGCCGGCGGTGAACTAAGTATTCAGGCAGCGCCAAAGTTTCCTGCTGCCCATCCTTTCCTCCCCGCCCGCGACATGTGGGACGCCTCGCATGTGACACTTGGCACAAGCTGGCAGGATTTTGCCCCCTTTCGGACTCACAGGAGCCCCTCCCCTGTTCCCGCTGCGGGCGCCCTGCGGCTGTCCAGCGCCGCGGGCCCCCCGTGCCCGGCGGGCGGTGCGGGCAGCAGGTGCTGGGCGGCGGGCGGAGGGCAGCGCGGCCCGGCGCCGCTAGGTGGCACGGCCGGGTCTCGCACGGCTCCCCCGGACCTGCGGCGCTGCCCGGCCCGGCCCGGCCCGGCCCAGCCCAGCCCGCCGCCGCCGCCGCCCCGGCCCGTCAGACAGAGCGGGGCAGCGGGAGCCCCCCGCGCTCCCGCCTCCTGCGCTGCTAATGAGAGGAACGGCCGAGGGAGGGAGGCGCAAATCATCTTAAAAGAGAGGCAGAAAATGACCGCGGGCAGCCGCCACGAGGCGGGTTTTGTTCGGCCGCTCCGGCAGTAAACTCGTGTAATCTGCAGTCATTAGCATAATCTTCAAAGATCTTTAGGGGGATAATCTTTAAAATGCCTGGGGTGCTCGCTTGTGAGGCTCCTAAATAGGATATCGTCGGAGGGCCGGCGATACCCTTTGAGGTGTCTTTCTTGGGATTCGAGGGGTTCCTCTCCGCCTTCTGCTGCGGCGGACAATAATGTGATCTCCGCCTGGATGGGGGTCAGGAGAGCACTGCGGCGCTGAACACTCAGACCCACTCTCAGGCGGGCTTTTAATTTACGAGGGGGAGAGGCGTATATTTTCCCTGGAAGTTTACTTTTCGTCAAGGGTAATTATCTCACTTGCATTTGAACTCTTCGGGGGACTAGAATGAGTTTCCAAGCATTCGATTCCCCTGCCTGAAATCTATAGCTCTTTTGTGTGAACCTCCAGAGCTCTGGAAATGAACAACCCAACCCGCGGTTTGCAGAAATGTTCATTGCAGCGAAGGGCGTGTTCGGAGAATACAAACAGCACCCACAGATAGTTGCCAAGGGCACCTAATACATCTTTGCATTACACCTTGAACCAGTTTGCCCATATCTCCGAGTTTTTATTGCACGGATCATAAATGATTGTAAAGTCTGCAAATCTTTCATGAAATCCTGACAATTAATAGTTTAGCCAGAGAACCTCTAAAGAAACCAGTCTCTAATGCATCCCTTGAAATCGGTTCACAGCCGCGTGGTGCCGGCGTAATCTGACGATTCAGAGTTTTAAGAGGTTTACGGCTTTTCTTTTTCTTTTGAACAATGTACTTTCACTCTGTTTTTCGAGGCAACAAAACGCAGAAACCTTAGTACAGAATGCCAGGTGCTCTCTGATCTGAGGGAGGGGGAAAGGGCTCTGCAGAAGTCAGCTTGAACGCTCGATACCAGAACCTGTAAAATTAGACCGCGTTTCCCATTTATGGTTTCAGGTAACCACATAAAACTATCTGTTTCTTTAAACCGGTTTGGTCCTGATCGTTTCCTGTATTGCGCTTTTAAAGGCAGGAGCACCCCGTGACCCCAAATGACTATAGTTCTCGGCAGCCGTTTAGATGGTTTTTGAAGGCACGTTGGGGTCCTTTATCAATTATTCGTGATAACAAAGGAAAGGCGCTTGCCTTAAGATGGGAAAGTTTTTCAAGGGAAGCTCCTGCGAGGAGAGAAGTGCCTAGTTCCCCATAAATGATTTACGAAGGATGGATCAGTAACAGGGAAAAAAGCAGCCCAGGGGAGGGAGAGAGTGCACACAAACAGTTGATTCACCCGCAGGTTAATGATACCGGAACGAAGCGAGAGGAGACCGGGCGGGTTGCCGCGATGGGCGGCCGCCCGTTTCCGACCCCAGCCCCTGCCCCGCCGCCCGCAGAGACAGCTCCGCCAGCTCCCCTTGTTTTCTCCCCGAATAAACTGCCTGGCGAGGGGTTGACAAACGCTGCTGGGAGCGGGTCGTGAAGGGCAGACCCTCGCAGATGTTGCCCTGCGGGAGCGTTCCGGGCTGCTCGCCCGGGGCGGGGGTCGCTGGCCCCGCTGGAACAGGGGGGCTATGCCGGCGGGCCGCAGCCACCCAGCAGCTGTCTGCGGACACAGCCAGAGGCAGCCAAGTGATTAGAGGGGCTTCTTCAAAATGGCACAGAGATCATACTGTCTGTGACTTTCCCCTTGAGGTCAACGCCTGGAAATATTCGTTATCTCCGCTGTAAAAGGCTTCGTAGGTTTTATCCCCTCGGCACCGTCTCCCAGCCCTTCTCCCCGGGGTGCAGTGAGGGAGAGGTGTGGAGAGCAAAAGGGGCATCTCCTGCCTCCCGTGGCCCTGCTGGTGCCTTCGGAGATCCGGGGCAGAGCGATCTGGCCGCTGCCCTAGTGTTTTGGGGCTCCATCCTCAATAGAGGGCGGGAGGGTTGGCGGTGGTGGGAGCCCCCACCCTTGAGGGAAGCGGGAAGGGCTCCCGGCCATGGGCGCTGGGGCGGTTTACAGCTACCGCGGCTCTTAGGGCGGTCGCATGATTTCATCGTGGACGTGACACGTGAAAATGCTGCTTCAGAGGCAGCACCGGCGGCGAGATGACCACCAAGGTGCCTCACCTCACTCTTCCTCAAAAACCTCCGTAACTATAAGAGGCAACCACTTCATAAAAACCATTTAAGGAAACGCTGAAGTCGAAATGAAAACCACAAGTTACATTAAGGTTAAATCAAATGTGGCCTTATGTGATGAGAAATAGGTGTGAATATTCCCCTCACAGGAAAGAAATTCCATTTACTCTTCTGCAAGCTATTTGCTTTTGGAACAAAGCAGTACCTTTCCCGCAGAAAGAATAATAATAACGTTTGTATACGCTGAAGGGACTGGGATCAAAACATCTTGACCCCCTCCTCCATCTCCCCCATCCTCCCCATCAAATCTACCCTCATCTGGACGCAGGTGTAGGAATACAGTTGCCTCAGATGACCACATGGCTTTAGCGTGTTAACTTTATTCTAATTAAGACAGCAAAGAAACTCCGACACATCCTCTTTATTCATCTAAGAAAACTGGTTATTAGCCCACGGCATATGCCCGAGATTCTCTGAAGAGAGGTAAAAAACAACCCTCACGTAAGTGACAGTCACTTTTTAAGCCGGCTATTTGTGCCTGCGGATTGCTCCGAGGCGCGCTGGAGCCAGCAGCAGTAACGTTTATTTCACTGTCAGTGCTGCCCTTGCCTGCAGTATTTTGTCTGCGGCAGGAGATGGGCAAGAAGTCCTCAGAAACAAGTCTTCTTCGGCCACTTTTACTGGCCTTTTAAAAACCGCCTTTGAAATAACACCGGAGGGCTTTGGATGTATTTACACCTTTCTTGTGGCTATCTGGACAATTATTTCCAGTTATTATTAATGTTTTGTAATGGGGAGGGGGAGGGGGCAATTGTAAAGCAAAATTCTCTTTGTTCCTTTCTAGGGACAATCGAAAGCCCCTAGAAACTGGATCCAGAGTTTTCACGGGCAAATTCTGGAAATGAGGAATTGGCCATCTTAACGAGATCCAACAGTATGGCAAGGTACCGTCGGTAAGAAAGTAGAGGAAACCCGCTGATCTGCTCGCTGGGGAAACCAATCAATCACCGGCCGCTTTCAGAGACTGGAGGAAGAGAATATTTTTCATATTTTTTTTCCAACCTCCTTCCTGTGTAGAGCCCGTGCAGTCCCTCTCCTGCGAGAGCGTCGTTAAATCACTGACACGGGTGTGCGGGCGCGGATGTCAGGCGTGTTCACGCACCCACGGCCAGGCAGCTCCTTCATACCGGGACTTTTGTCAGTCTTACATGGGAACTTGTTCCAAATATCCACCCGTCCCGGGGCCGAGGAGGCCCCCCCGGGTGATGT
This sequence comes from Zonotrichia albicollis, assembly GCF_047830755.1. Lineage (NCBI taxonomy): Eukaryota > Metazoa > Chordata > Aves > Passeriformes > Passerellidae > Zonotrichia > Zonotrichia albicollis. The sequence continues at coordinate 123,779,649 of NC_133819.1, forward strand.
GTGGAGTGACAAGACACCATTCTTCCTTGAATTATTTCCCTTCTTCCTGATGCCCCTGTGGGTGTGAGCGGGTGGTATCATAACCAAGGCGTTAATAATTGTTTCGAGTCTGTGAATGTTCAATGTCTGAAAACAACGGCAATTATTATTTTATAGACATTTCCTCGTGTCACGACCTTCCCAGCTCTAAGAGGCCGGCGAAGTGTCTTTAGCGCAGGGAACCCAGAGTTTGCAATGGATCCCCGTGTTTGATCCCATTTCTTTACATAGCCTAGCACCGAACTAAAAAGAGGGGGCTTCTTTCCTCCCGTGACAGCTTCAGTGAAGACAAGAGGGCTACACCGGCATGGGAAGGTCGGGGTGCCCGCAAACGTGTGGCTGCCCAGCACGGCGGGGAGCTGAGGGCCGCGGGCGGGTGCTGCGGGGACGGCCCCGCGGAACCGGTCGCCGTTCGCTCGGTCCCTGCGGAGCGCTGGGCTCGCCGACCGGGGCAGAGCAGGGCGGCCCGGGGGACGTTTACCCTCGTCACAGAGGCAAGGGCGACCGGCGGGGTACAGTCATGGGAGCGGGGCACTGGCCGCTTTCCCGTCCCGGCGGCCGGGGGCGCTGCCGCGGAGCCGGCCGAGGGCAGCAGGGCTGGGACCCAAGGCCCGTCGCAGCGCCGCAGCTCCCGCCGGCCGCTCCCGGGCCGTGAGGGGAGCGGCGGGCCCGCCCGCCGGCGGGGCGCGGGCTGCGCAGGCCAGTGGCTGGCGGCGGCGGCAGCAGCCGCTTTCAGTTTTCATTGAGGCCGCTGGTTACTGTTTAACGTCCCCACCCACGTTTCAGTTTGTTTAGTAAATCGATCTGATGCTGGGGCTGAGGCTGCTGCCCTGTCGCCATTGAGCAAAGTTAATTCACCCTCACACATACTCTCTCTCCTCCTCCTTCTCCTCCTTTCCCGCTTCAGCATGTGGTGAGGACGTTGTCACCGCACCAAACAAGTCGCGCAGCCCAGCGCCGGGACGTCTGCGGGGAGCCGGGGGGTGCGGGGGAGGCAGGAGGCCCGGGGGATGCCGCCGGCCTGAGCTGCGACCGCGCCGTCGGAGGCCGAGGGACGGGGCGGCCCCGCCGGTAAGTTCCCGGGGGCCGGCGGCCGCCCAGTGACACAGCCCCGCGCCGCCCGCCGCGCCGCGGGGGCCGACGTGCGCGGCGGCGCAGCTGGCGGCCAAACGGACAGCAGCCGGTTTGGGGGGATTTTATGCTATTCTGTTTTAGTTATTATTATATTTTTTTCCTTAAGTCGCCTGGTCACGTGTCCCTGTTATCGGCTCCAGGGGCGTTGCGGGGAAAGGCGCCGCACTGGGCGCAGCTCCGGGGCGGGGTGTGTTTGTGTGTCCCCCGGAGTGCGTGTCCGTGTGTGCGTGTCCCTGTGTGCGTGTCCCTGGCCCGGCCGCTCTGCCCTGCGCCGCGTCCGGCCGCACGGCTGCCTGGCGCTGTGCTGGCACCTGTGGCTCCTCAACGGCAGAAGTCACGGCTTTTCACCCGGTTAAGGAACATTTTCTAAAAGGCTTTCATGGTTTTGCCTCCCTTATTGATTTCTCTGCCCCCGCCCTCGTGGTCACCTGTGCAACAGATGAATTAATTCAATTCAAAGCTACTACTAGCAAAGAGATGTGCTAGTAGTAGCGCTTGGCCAGTGCTGGATGCCTTGTTAAAGAGTCCCAAAATACTCCGAGGAAAAATAATTCAAAGAGAAAAATTGAAACATGAAACAAGCAGAGCAATCCAAGGGTGAGTTTTGCAGGTGGATCCAGCTTTTACAGGGCAGGTGCCCTGTTTACACGGTATCTTTGATGAAAGCCAACTTTCAGATGTCACACTTGTGTTGAGTTGAGCATGTGTTGCCCTACCCTGAAACAGGGAATACAGTCAAGAATTTTGGAAAGTAGACAGTAAATTACAATGGTATCAGTATTATAAAGCGACTTTATAAATTTTTAACTATGAAATCCTATTCTATAGTAAACTCTGTTAAATTGGATCTTCTTTTTTGTAGGCCTTGTAAAGTGCTGGACATGCTTTGATTTACTGTGATTTCTCATCCATATTACATAGAAAGTGGAGTAGTTTAACATGGCATCTCTTTTAATTGATACTGACTTCATTAAAACTGAGCTAGTGAACCAGACTTACTATGCTACACAGCTTTCGAACCCCAAGTCTCTTGTGTGCTAAAAAACTATAAAGTGTTATGTCATTTCCTATAGTCCTCAAGTTCTTACATGTTATATAGGAGGCATATTAAACATTTATATATATGCAGGTGTTTTTCAAATATGATGAACAGTTTTTTTATCATTTCATTGTTTCACTCTTTCTTTTTCATAGTCACATGGTAAGGGGAAAAGGGACAAAATGCTTTGTGGTAGTTCAGTTCACACTTCTCATTATCCTTCAGCTTCTGAAGTATTCAGAGTAAAAAAGAATTTGAAAGTACTGTTTTCATTGTGCAGTACTCTGTGTCCTGTACCCCTCTCTCTTGCTGAAAGACACCAGGTTGCCTTAGTCTCACTTCAAACATGTATTAAAAAAACCCACACGAATAGGTGTAAGACAGGATCAGGATGCTGTTACCTTGTTCATAGTGTTACCTTTGATTTTTGCAACTCACACATTTGGACTCTTTTCCTGGAATGCAAACTCTGGTTTTCCTTAACACAGAGTGAAACTTGCTCTGCAACTTGCCTCATATAACAAGAAGAATATATCTTCTGAAAATTTTAGTGCTTAGTAGCAGAAGTTTAAAAGTAGAGCAGTGCAGAGGTCCAGTCTGCATTTCCAAGATGGCTATTGTAAGTACTCCTAGGCAGCATACTGGGAAAAGCTTCAGGTGTCATGGAGCTACCCCTGCCCTCCCTACTGCCTCCTACCATGGAGGTACAATGAAGAAAATGGGTTTCTTGTGGCCCAGCTGCAACAGCCAGTTCCTTGGATGGCCAAGGGGTGTTTACTTCTAATTTGTGCCCAGAATTAAATTATCGCTAAGCCAATTCCCTAATAGAAGTGTCCTTGTATAAGCGTGTCTTTACTGCTCCCTTCCCTCAAGATAATGGCTCAGTATTGCTTGCCCAGGTTTAAATCTCCAAATCAAATCCTGTTTGAGTCTGCTGAGTTTGCCAAATCCTACAGGAAAGTAAGAACAGAACTCAGTCCTTAAGCTGGACATGGCTTTGGTTTCAAACTTCATGGCACACCTTATGTCATGGGCATATGGACTCCATACTATAAGAGGTTGCCCTTCTGTTAAGCCTGTGTGGAAAAATGGGGTCTAGTATGTCATCAGTGTTATCCACAGACCTGCATCATGTACATCAATTACCACTGGCTATGAGAAAGAAAACATTACTGTAAACAATTCAATTCTTGGCAGGTCATTAATTAAAAGATGCTTCCTGAAAAAAATTCAATTCAAAACTAGCAATATGGCAACCCATATGATGGAAAAAACATTAATTTTTTGTTTGTTTTTGGTTCATTTGGGAATTTAGTCTATTACCACAAACAATAATTCATGACTGATTTAAAACTGCATTATTGGTGTAGGGGGGTTCTGAGCTGAGCAGATTGTGCTTTTGCATCTGTCAAATAGCAGAGGCAACGTGCTCCATGTCTTAATTGATAAATGGACTGTTTCAATGCAGGGATTTCTCTGCCTCACTTCTCAGTGATTTCAAAGACTCGTTTATTGCATGTGAGCTTCAAAATAGTGTCTGATTTGTTTTAGTTTTTTAATCTTTTTTCTTTTAATGAAGTTGTTTAGCTCTTCAGAAGTCCTCCACTTCTGTGTTTGAGAATTAATATTAAGCCTGAAAATCAGTTTGATTTGTCTGTGTTGTGTCAGGTGGGCAGGAGGTATGTCATATTGGGTAACTACATTACTCTGGTACAATAGATTTGTAACGTAGAGTGCTTTAGAATATAAAGAAAGGTTTTATTTGGCTGGTAAATGGTTACCTGTTGTACATGGTATATTCTGTGATAGAATTAAATTTCTCACTCAAAGTATTGCTGAAACATAAAAGAATGTAAGGTTGAAGGAAGGCATGACTCTTAGGTTTTAATGTATCAATGAATAAAGCATTATATACACATCATGATGAGAAAATAAGGAAAATTAATTTCTAACATATTAAGATGTTTGAATGCCTTACAACAGCTTTGATTGAATCAAATATTTTTCATTTCAAATTCTCAGTTTTAAAATGACACACCTTAAAAATCAGATCAGAATGGTGTGTGTAATGTCAGAACTGAGATCTATCAAACTGAAAGGCTCCAACAACATTTTCAAACCTTTCTCAATTGTCAATTTAAGTTAATTGAAAATGAAAGGTCTCGCTTTCAGGATTGGGCCATTTAAATAGAAGCCTGCTGCTTTCATTTTGTAGAAGGGCAATCTCCCTCCACATACGTGTTTTTAAAAGGTTCATTCATAATTCTCCCTTCACACTTCTATTGGAAATGACAGAATTCATTATTTTGAGTTCTTGAACTATTTTTCTGCAACTTGGGTGATGAATTGTATGAGATCTAGTTCATAACGTGGCACAGCAACCCACAAGATTTAAAATTCTCAAGGCTCGATTTGTCTCTTTCTGGCATTCACCTGGCACAGGCGAGGGAAACTTCCATGTGCATCTTCTGCCTCTTATAGAGCAGGAGGTTGGGATTTTTTTATTTAATACTGATCAAGGGAAAATCTCACACCCTTGCTCAGTAATTCACTAGAGGTATCCAGGCAACGAGGACATACATTACAGTCAGCGGTATACAAGGTGCTGTGAGAATTTTCCTTGCCTCCTGTTAATCTGGGAATCCAACTGCAATAGACCTATACAAACAGCGCTGTTTCCACTGTCTATTTCTAACATGTAGTTTGTCTGTAGACTTCTGGGGGTTTTATTTATATTTAGCTCCCTGATGGAAAAGAATTTCTTGATGTGTGTCTGTTCTTGCCTAAATAAAAAATTTGGCTCAGGTGGGAGAGAGGGACAGAGGCTTCATGAAATGACAAATACAACTCAGCTTGCAATTGATGGTGCATCTGTGTGAGTGTTGCAATGAGAATCCTCTTTTTCAGGGTAATTTTTGTCTGAGATTGCTAGGCTGTACCAGCCTGGGTTGGACTCGATGGAGACAGTAGCAGTGTTACCAGTTGCTTGTGAACCAAAACAGGCCTCAGTGGCAGAGAGTTACGGTGATTGAATTTCCCTTTTTCTTTTTTACATAAAGATATTTTCACTAACTGCTGACGTGTATCAACAGTGAGCACTGAGTGGGGCCAGTTGATACTATCAGAGCTGGTCCAGAGGCTTGAAGATTTCTGACTACAATGACCCAGTTGATCATATATCTTAAGCACTTTTTGCACCTCTGCAGCTACAGTTTGTTTGCTTGTTTCTTTCTTTCTTTGTAAATTGAAGACTATGATGAGAAAGATGATTCTTATTGATACCACCTTTTTTACAATCATATCCCAAAGTGTCTTATGCCCTTCAGGATGATAATGTTTATTTATTTTGCAAGGAAATGCCAGACTGACATTACGCTAGCTGACAAAAATGCCTCAGCCAAGGTCTATACACTACTCAGAGACAGTAGACAGAAAAGAGATGGTGACCTGGTGACCATGCTGTGATTGCACATTAATACTCAGTCCCTGTTCTCTCTCAGTCCCTAACAGGTGTTAGCTTGTACCTGCTGTTGTAGTTACAAGGGTAAAATTATTATTTGGGAAACTGATAGGATTTTGTACACCAAGTTGTTAATACTTCAACTGCTTATTGCTGCCTACTCCCAACTGCTAAACAACTTGAAAACAGTATTTTCTGCTGGACTGTTTGGTAGGCATGCAGTGGCCCTATTAGGTGGGATAGAGATCCCATACACTGGCTGCATGGGGGAGTTTTACATGCTTTCTGGGCAGTTACCCTTTGCTTTATATTGCCTCTTTTGTCCTCACAAAAATGGAAGTAGGCTTTTTCTTACAAAGGAGAAAGCAATACAGAGCTTTTAGTGCTAGGTCTAGTTTTGGTGCTAGGCACTATCTACATAATAGGTATATATTATCCTTATGTAATATTTCCTGCCTTTTGGAAGAACAGTGATATTTCTGACTTTGATCTCCAAATCCAAAGCATTTCCAAAAGATTTACATTTTTAAAGAGGCTGTAATGTCTTTCAAACCTCTTGTCTCTGGTGATGTTTTAGAGTGTCTTACACTATATTATTGCTTTTAACTTTCCTTTTTTTTTGTCTTTTTATCTGAATATCTAAGCTTCAGTTATCTGAACTTCAAACCATATTAATATTGAACATGCAATTTTAACTAGGGTTTTAGGGAGACTTAGGGACAATGCTTTTTAATTTACTTCAGTTTTGAAGTGCCAGAACTTGGGCAGACATAAGTTTAAGGTAAAACTTTACATTTCATCATAGGATGAAATGTATGAATATGAATAACTTTGGCTATGATAGTAAGATGGAAAAAATGCAGAGAAAGGCAGTTAGGTTTATTATGAGGTTTATCTTCTTATGCCTAATTTCAGGCTCTTCTAAATAAGTTACAGCGATACAAATTAGTCCCTTTAAGGGTTTGGTTCTGACACCCAATCTTGTATGGAAAAGTAGATAACTACATCAATGAAAAAATATTATCTTCAAAAATAAAAATAAAAATTAAATAAAAGGAATTTTTGTTTGGAATTTCCCCAAAAGAGCAAAAAGTAGCTGTAGGAGTAGCAGAAGGAAGTTTAGGTTGAAAAAACGCAAAATTCGTTAAGCTAGTTGCAGGTGTAATATGTTAGGGCTGTGAATGGATTTTGTTTCTTTGTTTATTATGACTTTTTTAGTTTAAAGTGAATAAAGATGAAAAGAACATACCTCAAGCAAAAGCAGGGTCTGCATCTCCTTAGCTGTTGTCATTTAGCATTCAGAGTAAAACCGAAGTAGTATGAACCAAAGCCCCGGTGCCCGGTCTTTACCATCTGTAGTACATATAAAAATGCGGGTGCATTCTGTACTTCAGGGAACACAAGGCTGGTTTGAGCCTTTGGGATAATTTAAGGTCCATTTTAGCTGGATTTTTCAGGTTTCCTTCAGATGCCTTTTTTTGCACATATGTAAGTGTTGAGAAGAAAGCGTGCAAGTTCCCTGGTGCAGGCTGATGCATTTTGCTTCCATTTTCTGGCTTGGCCGAAACAACCAAGGCAGTGTATAGCATTAGCACCACTTGCTTCTCCACTTAAGCTTTCACCTGGCCTAAAGGTGATTGTCCCTATAACAAAGTGCCAGCATTAATACCTATGCTTGGCCCCAGTGGAGATGGTTGCTTAAATGGCCAAATACAGGCAGACGCGTGTTGATCAAGTTCATGTTGAACTTGCGCAGCTGAGGTCTGCGTGCGTGCCCGCCTGTGCTGGCTCCGCTGAAAAGAAGAGTCAGTCAACACAATATGTTTCTTTTCTTGCTAAAAAAAGTAGGCTGACTGGTAGATATATAGTGGAGGGGGCATTTGCCTGCTCAAAAATTTATGGACGACAACTCCTTTCACGTGTTTAGCATGTTGATTAGAGGTAAATAGAAGAACGAGCAACTCCTCTCATGTAATCTTTCTGGTATCAAATCTATAAAGATCTTTTAAATAATGGAGCAAAACTTGGAAACTTTCAATTCATAGGCTTATATTTCAAGGGCAAGGAAATGTGAAGCAGTTTGCATGCTCTGGATGAGAAAGCGATTCAAATGTTAACATAAATTTTACCATGACTTTTGTTAGTGCAGAATTTAATAGCGAAGTTTTTATCTTATTTTAATCTAGTAGGTCAAGTAATTTATTTCCCAAGATGAATTTGAAGCTGAAAGAGGGCAGAAAATGAAAGACATTCTCAATGATAATTCCCAAGATTCTGTGGTTCCAGAGAGCATAAAGGACTATTCTGAAATTAAGATACATGTATGAATTGCGAAAACCTTGGCAGGTAGAAAATGAGCCCAGCTTTGAATGGCCTGAAGAAAATATCTATGAGACTGCAGCAACCGTATTAACTCTCTATGGTCAGTGGTTTTACACATCTTGTAGCTTTAAATTTGTAGGTCAGAGCTCTTGCTTTCTCTAAAAGGATGAAAAGTAGCATTGTGAGCAGTCCAAGCAAACAAAGTTCTTGTTAGACCTTGGCTGTATAGTGAAGGTCATGAAGGAAAAACTCTCTTGGTACATAAGTATTTTATTAGCTGGACAAAGCGACAAAGTTAAATAGTTGTAGGGAAGCTGCTGTGTAGAACTTAACTGCTTATCAAACATAGAAAGGCAGCGTGCTTTCGGAATTTCTAATGAAAACCGCTTCTTTTTCTGCCTTTACAGGTAATTTAAGGAGGTCAAAGTGATACATTTGTGTTTTTCAGCCTAAGAGCTCTGCTCTACCTCAGACAAGAAAGCAGACACTTTGGGAAACATGGTTTAGAAAACTAGAAAATGGATTCTGTGGTGCATTCTCCGCAAAGGATACATCTGCTCACCACAAGTGCAGTTTGTAATGCTGGAAAATCAAAGATACTCCATTGCTGTTAGCTAGGTAAAGAATTCAACATGTCCTGTAATCCTTGAGGAGTCAAAAGATTTTTTTTCAGATGTGAAGAAAAATCTATGGTTTGCTTGTGGCTCCTATTTGCAGGACTCCCTCTATTTCAGCTTCTGTGTTTTCCCATTTAGAGTTTGGATCTGGTTTGCCAAAGACCACAAACATCCTCACATTTGCTTCTTTCTCTGTGTCCCGATCCTAAAATCACTGAATTAAGATTTCTGCATCATTTTTGTTTGGACCCAGTTCTGACTTTTTGTGGTGATCCTGGCTCTAGAGTCTGTGTAGTTATACTAGAGCTGCAAGAGGATCTTGTGTACGTACAAGCATATCTTCATGCTGGGAATGCTGGGAGTTACTTATAGTGTATATCTTTACATTTTTAGATACAGCATTTGGAGATACACATATATTTTCTGTATCTGTGAATCATACAAGTCTGAAAGTTGCTTGCCTTCTTGCTCTGATAAAAAACATGTAATGCTCTTATTAGTATGTGACATAGTTAGATTCCTGTTGAAAATCAATAACCTTCCCATAAAGCAAGTCTTACATCCTTTCTTAAATTCATTTAGAATCATTTTGTATGCCTCATTAGCCTTGTAATTTAAGAAAGAATAAAAGAAAAAGAAAACAAACCAGCCACCTAATATTAAACAGTGTATGTAATTTAATTTTTCCGACCAGGGGGGATGTTTATGACACTAAATATATCTGCTGGTCTATAAATGCTTGTGTTTATAGTGGAACAGAACAGTGATTCTCAAATGGTGCTCAATCAATTACTTAATGATAATACACAATGTGCTCTAGGTAGTATTATGTCACTGCTACCTTTCTTTTTTCTTGCATCTGCTACGTTGCTTTCATGGAAACTAAACACACAAAATACATTCCTAAATGAATGAATCCATCCTCCAATGAAATACATTCCTAAATATTCTGTGAAATTGCCCCTTAGAAAGAGGATGGTCAATATGAATAAATACCAGAATTATTTTAAAGATGGACCCTATACTTAAGCCCTGTCGACATTTAAAGCAAAAGGAGTTAAGTTCCTGGAAGGAAAGACACTTTACAACACAGAAGAATACTGTTGACTTCTATGTAAAACTCAGAGTGATTGTGTTTGAAGTGCCTTGAGAATGTTATGGTGTGAGAAAGAGTCACTAGCTTTTATGCATATTCCTTGGAGATTTCCCGTGGGAATTACACCGAATTAAAGAAATGGGATGGGGCTGATGATGACTTACAGAAAGATACCCAAAGATAGGCATTATTTAAATCTCGTATGTAATGAATGTGGGAAAAAATAAGAAATGCTTTGTTTATTAGTACAGTGACACCCACTCTATTGAGAGGTAAAATGTTCTGCAATGCCAAAGCAGATGCAGTTGTAGTAGACATAGTTGTAAGAAAAAAAAAAAGCAAAGCATTTAACAGCTGCTTCATGAAACAATTTTTTGCTTTTATTAAGGAGATACACTTTATATTTATTTTCTACATGCAGTTAGTATTGAGAAATTTTGAATTAAGCAAACTCTGCATATTTCAATTTATCTTTTAAGAATAGTCTCCAACAAAATAAAGGCAAAACCAAGAAATATTTCTATAGCATGTATTTTTTTGTGTGTGTGTGTTTTGGCTTTTTAAACTGATCCTTAAATGATTATTTAAATTTAAAATAAAATTTTTAATAATTTAATTTTTTTGTGTAGTCTAGGTCTTGACCGACACATTTTTCAGTTTGTAAGAACTTTACTTGTAACACTTTGGAATGATGTCACACATGTGAGAACCTTACTGCAGACTGTTTCTTGAGTAGAACATTTATTAGTAGCTATGTTAAGAAACATTGTTGGTCGTAATGAAGGAAAGAATCCCACTCATTTTGTATTCCCTGAGCAATTTCTTCATGCCACTTGATGCCTGTTGATTGAGCCTTGATGCCTATTCTGTCTGTATTGTTACCTATGTCAAATTAATTAATTCCAGACTATGTGTATCACAAATATGTACATTTTTATTTAAGCAAAATTATTGATTTTTTTAACCTCTATGAAGTTAAATCTTGACTTTTCCCATTATATATATTTCTCCCATTTTTAGTACAGCTGTGCAGCTACATCAGAATTGCCTTGCTGCAGTGGAATGAAAATAAGGGTGTGCAAGTTATTTACAGACACGAGTATTAATAAGCAACAACAGTGTGTAGAGGTATTTTTTTTTCCATACAAAGGCTGATTGTATATGTCTTGTGCATGTATTTGGGAGCTTGTTTGGCTTTTTTTCTCTTTTTTTTTATTTGTCTTTCAAGTAGCCCATGAACTTTTGCTGAAGATGCAAAGAGAAGAGCTACCAGGGTATTAAATGTAGTTCGGTGGTGGACAGTCACAGCATAATAAATGTGGCATACCATGTTCTTATTGCATTACTGTAGATTTCTACAAGGAAATTCTTTGGAGAGAGACGGGGTTGATCTTGGAGGAAATTTATTCTTGTCATTGTAACTTACTGCCAGTGAGTTACTAGTGAGTGAGGAGCAGGAATACCATTGTGTGTGTTAAGGCATATATTCCAGTATGTACATCTCTAAGAGTGGAGAGCTTGGCTTTAGGGCAGAAAGAGGCATAGCTGAACTAAAACCCGATGAAAGTCAAGATGAGGAATTTGGTGAAGATATGTATAGAGGCATTGTAAAGCTCTGCTCTCCCTCCTGCCACAGCTTTGTAAGGGATGAAATGAAGTGACTGACCTCCAGTACCTGGAGTTCTGTGGCTGATCACAGTTCTGACATCAGTCACAGGAGCTAATGGACATGGTTGGACTTACAGGTGGAACTGTCTTTGAAAAGGCACAAGGTCTGCAAAAATTTCCATTGCTAGGTCTGGGATTTTGAGTAATCTGTTGTCCATAAAGTCCTTGGAGAAAAAGAGCACACTGGCTGTGGCAAAGGAATTTTTATATATAGAGGATGTTTTGGGAATCAGAAAGCAGTTTGCAAGCAGAGGAAAAAAACTGGATTGATGCTGAAACTATGAAATATGGAATCAGCTGAGAAAGAGTACAGAGAAGGGGTAAAGAAAGAGGTGCTTGCTTTAGGCACATCTCAGGCTGCCGTGTTGTAAGCCAAGAGGAAACACAGAACTTGAAAATCAGGGGCAAAGAGAAGGAGGTATGCTCGTAGGTGTTAAAGTATCTAAAAATAAGCATCACTGTAGCTGGTATGGTGGTTAGGATTATAGGTGACTGAAAATCTCAGGTTTAGGGCTTCGGCAGTATTAATGTGATGACCTGGGAGAGAAGATAAAGGAACAGCTTGGTAGGAGTCCACAAGGGAAAGATTCTCTGCTTAGACAAAAAATAATATTGAGACAAGAAAAATAGAAGCATTAGATTTATGTTACAAAGACAATGGGAGAGTTGAGGAATTAGAGAGAAATGTGTACGGATTACGAGGCATGTATACATACACCTGATAGAGGCTCATTTTTAATATATTGCAGTTTGTCAAATTCTTTAATGTCTCATTCTACATCAAGGACACTCTTATAGAATCACTTTGGTGTAAACCTGATAAGATAAAGGTAAGCCAAAGACAAGACTTGAACAGTCACCAAGAAATGCTGGCAATTTTTCGCTGCAGCCTAACTTTTGAAAAGCTCAAGCTGAAAAAGTAAAAAATACTTGATTAATAACATTTCCAATTTGCAGCTGAATAAAGAATTCTAAGTACAACTTTTTAACAAAATGTAACTATTTTAATAGTCATAGAGGTGCCAGAACAGCAGCATCAATATACTATTACTAGTATGTCACCGCTGTCATGTGGCATGTACGAATATTTGCATCAGTTCTGCATGGTCTGTTGTGGATCATTCTGCTGACCAAACTAAAGTTAATTAAGTTACACCAATTTAAAAATTACTGTGATATAAGGCGAAATGAATTCCATCATTTTCATTTAACATGTTTTCATTGTGTGACAGTAATTTTTAAATCCAGTGCTCTAACTCCCTTTGCGTGTTACTTGATTGAAGCAATTTTATGGGATTGCCTAGCTTGTACCTTAACAATGGAACAGTATGGAATACAGACAATTGCTTGTTCTTGACTGCAGAAAATACTTAATGCCATCACTATATGACAAAGTATTTTCTACAGTAGAGAATCTTAATTGATTTTTTGCTCAGTCCTTTTAACTCACCAGTTCACGTGCAGTGGTTTAAATCCAGCATTTATAAATACCTGCTAACATAAATGCTTAACTTTTGGTGTTCTCTAGATATGTGCTTGAAAGAAAAGCTTCGTAATCCAGTCCTATGAGTTACCGGTATTACAGTTTACTTGGGGAAGCTACTATACTGCATTCTCTTCGAAGATGTTAAAGTCATATCAAGAGAAGAAAAATAATGCATAGACTTGGAAATTACAAAGTTATTAATAGGTCATAGAAACAATGCAAAAAATTTGGAAACAAAAATAAATTTGTTCCTCTCTAAGAGTTCTTTTAGCTGAGAGATCCTCTGCAGTGCAGTCCTTTGTGCTAAGGTATAGATAACGTAAGCATAAAGCTTTTTCATGCCTTCCTGGTCATTCAAACTGTTAAATGGCTGAGAGAAAACTCAGATGAGCAAAATGGATTTCTAGGTGTTGCTCTTGCAGCAAATAATTACTATTTGTAGTAATTATAGCTTAGCAGCAGTAATTCCACTAAATGTGCAATAGTCTGGTTCCCTTTTATTTGAATGAGAAAACTTCAGCTGTTTGTATTTCATCTGGAAATCACTTAAAATCAAGAATTGTATTTTAGCCAAATAAGCAATTAACATTGACACTCTAATGCGCCTGGAAGGAGGTTTTGTTTTTATTAACAATTTCTCCTTTGGCAACAAAAGAAGCAATAGCACCTGCCCGTAGTTCAGGTTTACTTGATGAAGCAAAATAACTTCACAGACCTCGTGAGAATGGGGCCCATAGGATTGGTTGTGGTCCACTTTCTCATTTGTGGTTTTTTTCTTTTTCATTTTGTTTGAGATTGAATTTGAGAGAGAGCTTTGTTCCGGACAGTAGTTTATGGCAGTGGGCTGAAGAGATGAGATTTCACTGAATCATAGAACGAATACACAAAGAGAAAATATGTGAAAATTGAAATGACAAGGTAGAGTAGCTTGGTTGTTGAGGTAGATAAAAATAACTAGGTTCTCAGGGAAATGAGGTGGGGATTTTTTTTCCTGAACTAGATTTACTTTGAACAAGAGCAGTTGAGATGGAAAACCTAGACACCATAAAAACTTGAAAGAAACAACAACAAAAAACACCACCCTGCTTTTTCTTGTAACTTTGTGTTTTACTATCTGTGTGATCCCAAAAAAAGCAAACTGGAGTCCATCTTCTGTCAGTGTAATTCATCTAAAGGACTTATAAACAGATTTGATTAGAGTGGGTTTCTTTTTCCTTTATTTACTATGCAATGGTGTTGTCGGAGCACCCTGAGATTTTGAAATACACAAGAAAATCTGTGTGTCCTGCCAGTTGTTTTGCTGTTTTGTTTTAAAAGCTTGAATAATACTATATTTATTTTGCTTCCTTTAGAAATACTTGGGCAAGTTGTGACTGATCTAAGACATGGGAAATACACCATTGTGAATAGAATTATAAAGTCGGCTTGTTGCCATCGTGCTGCAGTACTGAAAAAGATGTGCTGGTTGGGATTCAAAAAGCCTAGGGTGTTAAACAGCTCTTCCTCTCTCATGTGGCGGTAAGAGAGAGAATTATTTTGCTTTTGATTAATAAGGAGTTAATTTTAGGAAAACTTCCTTTAACTATTTTAGAAAGGCTCCTAGAGAAAGCAGCCTTCACCAGGCTTGGTGGCGCACACGAGAATTTGCTGCACCGTAGGAATGCGGAGCTTTGTAGTGAGAGGAACAAGCCAGGGCTAAGCCCTAAGTGAGACAGTGTTCCCAACTTTTTTATGTTCTTGATTTTAGTACCTGAAAAAAAAAATCCATTGCAGTCAAATCTCATTGGCTATGAATGTGCAAGGTCTGTAACATATTTGTCAGTTTTTGCCAGTTTGCTGAAGTTTTCTGCAGAAATGCAGACTTTCATATTTGTTTGTTTTTCAATTTCTGTTACTTCTACTAGATTTCCGTGGAGTATTACTTGCAGCTACTCTGGATAATTATTTTTTTTCATTCTACCAAAATTATCAGTCTGGCACAAAATAGCCACTTTCTCATCCAAGCACTTTCAGCTACCAATTACTTCACCAGTGAGGAATGCTTGTGTAATGTGGCTGCATCCAGCTCTTACTTCTCCTGAATAAGCAAACGGTGACAATTTACACTGTAATTTCACTCTTCTGTTTTGCTTCTGGATAGTCTTATGCTGTTAGTTGCCTTAATTGAGAAGTATTTATAGAACTGTACAAAAATACATCATGGGACAGTTCAAAAGCCAGTAATTTAATAAGCTGACTTCTAAATTAGCCTATATCAGAGGTTCAGAGCAGACCCCAAACTGATCTGCACCATTGCTGTGTTTTACATATATTACTGTGATGCTTGTTGGCCTCACAAGGGTGAGTGCCATTTTCTACCATAGTTAAAAGGCAGCCTTTGCTCTAAGATCTTTAACACTTGCTAAAGTATGATCACAAAAGTTAATATTTCTACTGCAGACCTGATTTACACAGCCCTCACTGTTCTTTATTTGCCAAAATAAATTGGCTTCATTTTCCCCAAGTGGAATTTTCTGTCAAAGTCATGTTAGATTTTGAAAAACAATTTACTCCATTCTCTTTTATTTTGTCAGGGTGACAATTTGCAAAGGAGGAAGAACTTTTAACTTTTTGAAAGTGTTTCAATTTGTTGTTTTGTTGTTGTTTTTGCAACATTCCACATTTTTTTTTGTGTGTGTGTTTGTGTGTGTGTGTGTGTGTGTGTGTGTGTGTGTGTGTGTAAAACTAATTAGCTTTGAAACCTTTGAAAGTGCTAATGCCTCTGTGTTGGGAAACTTAACAGCTGGATGTTTGGAGGTGTATAAGATGAGGGGAATACATGCACTTGACAAACAGTACACTCTAAATTAGACCTATAATATTTCATGTCTCTATAAGAGATAGGCCAAACACTGAAATAATGTAAAATGAGATTTTTTTATTTGATGATGACATTTTACCAATCTTGTTTCCCCCACACTTTTTGCTGCCACCTGCTGAGGTGGGTTTTGTTTGATGTTTATACCTGAACGAATGGAACTTGGCTATAAGTGACTCCTTTGAGTCCTCTGGGGACATCTGGTTATTTGTTAAACAACTAACTGGGACTGCCAAGTTCCTTCCTTAAAAACAATGGAGTTAATTAGTCACCAGAGTTAGAGCAAGAGGGTGATGAGACATACTTGTTAGGAGTGAGAAGAAGAACTGTCCTTCAAGACGGAGAAGTTGACTAGAGCAATACTTTCGCTAATTTCATACTCTCATTCTTTTATACAGTATAAACACCATAGTTACAAATAGCTGTAGTACTTTTTCCAAGTCTTCTTGCCTTCCTGGTCATTTGAACTGTTAAATGGCTGAGAGAAAACTCAGATGAGCACAAAGGATTACTAGGTGTCGCTCTTACAGCAAATAATTACTATTTACGGTAATCACAGTTTAGCAACAGTCATTTATTTGAATTGTAAGATTTCAGCTCTTTGTATTACATCTGGAAATCATTTAAAATCAAGAAGTGTATTTTAGCCAAATGAAAAATTAACATTAAAACTCTGATGTGCCTGGAAGGAAGTCTTGTTTTTGTTAACCTTTTCTCATTTGGCAGCAAAAGAATTGATAGAAGCAAAGGAGAACACTGCTGCAGTTCAGGTTGCACAGAGGAGGCTGAAAGTAACTGCCATGGTAGTTTAAAAGACAGCAGGCAGGATCATTGGGAGGTACTGGTAAACAACCATGACAGTGCTGGTAAACCTACTCTTGATTTGATCACAAGTAGCAGGTAAAAAGTTAGACCAGAATGGTATTTTCAACTGCATATCAACTATTTTTTTATGAAGTATCTTCTGCTGTGTGCCACAGTTAAAGCTTTTGAAAGTAGAATGTTCTTCCTTGGTTCAGTGACAAGTTTGTCCAATATCTTAACCTAATTTTTTATGAGTATGTATACATATGCATAGATATGTGTATATAAATATATTTTATGGGGTGAATATATATATTATATTCCATATTCCATGAGGATTGTCACATTTTAGTAGGATTGAAAATATGGTGGTCATTGGTCAATACTGAAGGAAGATACAGCCCTTGCCCACAAACGCTTGACAAATGTTTTTGACTAAGTTGAGAAATGCAGTTGTTTTCTACAGTTAGCTGGTCTTTATTCTTATCAAAATTGTGGGGCTTTCCAATGTCAGGACACTTGGTGGGTGGATACTTCTCAGAAAAATAGAGGACTTATCAATGTTTGCTTAGGATCTATTGCATTCTCAGCCATAAAAGTAGCTATGCTGTCTATAGCACTCATAAATTTTCACCTAGTCAAGGCTACTGTCACTTTTGTCATACAAGGTTGTGTTTTAAAAAATGAGCATAAATGTTTTTCATTTTAAATGAGTATAAAAGTAATTACAGTCTCAAAATACGTAACTTCACTGCTGGTTTTGAAAAATAATACCATAATTCAGTTTGCAAAATCATCTGATTGCTTATTAGCCCCGCCATTAAAATCTCTTTACCCTTACAAGGCAAGTATATTCTCAGGCACATTCTCACCAGAGGGCACTGTTACACACATTCTTACAGATCATTTTCTGGTGGTGAAAATAATGTCTGGTCCTGCAAAAATGGCATGTTGATGTTAGATTTGGATGCACATTTTTCATAGGCAAGCTCTTGCTAATAAGAGTTGGTTTAGTCTATTTATATAGTTAAACTACATTTTTACTATTGAGAAATGCCCACTGCTCCTAAAGATAAAATTTTTTAAGAGGATCCATCTTTATATGTGTGAATATACCACATTGTTTAAAACTCAATGCATTTTATGAAAAACTGACTCTAAACAGTCCTGAATCTTTAGGTTTACACTGAAACAGTAGCAGAAGGGCAAAGACATTTGTCTTGTTCCTATAGATTTTTTGTTAAAGAGGATGGGAAGATAATATCAAGTAAAACCAGTAATTTAGCTTTAGATAATTGTTATATTTGGTCTTTATTAATAAAAAAGCATATAATCAGGCAATATGATTACACATAGGATCACTGCATCTATGCAGTTGCACAAATTTGTATTTCTACTAGGTGAGTGAAGATGAGAAAACTAAACAATGGTAAAGTTTATGCTTCAGGCTATATGGCTATATTTTGTTGTGCAAATAGTCTAGCTCTGCAGATTTCTTAAGAAAAATCTTACTCAAATGTCTTTTCTTCCTGATTATGTGCCACCTTAATTTTTATTTATATTTTTAATAGGAAAAAGATGTTTCAAGTTTTCTAGGATCTGTTTGGGCTTTTGCATGTGTATTTTTACTTCACTTTGCTTTAGTATTTCCCAAACCACAACAAAACACCAAAATTTAATAATATACACCATTTAAAAAGAAATCTTCCATAGCAAATAAGTGCTGACATTTCTTACTGATCAGCTACATTTCTACTGAATATGCTCCAGCATCTGTTGCTTGTGAGCTTCCATGGCTGTTTGATCATAGAGCAGATTTGTTTTATTTTAGGTGCGTGCATAATCCCTGGTCTGTCTGGCAGTGGCTGCAGTGAGAGCTGCCATGATGAGCCCAGGGTGGCTGGGGGTCCTTTGCTGTGACCAGCAGTGAGGTGATCTGCTGTGGTGGCACGGCAGCCCTCTGAAGGGCAGCAGGAAATAGGGAGCCAGGCTTTTCTTGCTCTATTTTAAATGGTTTTGGTCTCAGCTGCTCAACATTTCCCCTTTAAATTCTTGCACGTAGTACTGGTGAAGTTGACTTTACTTTCAGGCTGTTCACAAGTAGGAAGGTATTTGAAGATATTATTATTTCAGCTATCTTGTTACAGTTTGTATTTACTAATCTGTCTCACTAGTCTTTGTCTGTCACCCTATCAAAGGACCATGGAAAATGGTAAAAAAATTATGACATTTAAAAAATTTTTTTTTAAATTTATTTTTAAAGAGGGTTGCAGATGAAATCTGTGGAACTGCAGTCTGAGCGCAATGAAAAAAAATCTGATAAAAATAATTTTCGCAGCAAGAGTGCACACTGCATAAGAAACACTGGGTGCAAGGATAGAGATGTGTTATTGACATCCGTGTGCCTCATTGAACCTCCTCGTGGTGTGTACTCCATGTGTCCTGGTCTCTGATTGCCTTGCCTTGGGAGAGCAAGCAAATACCATAGCTCTTCTCCTGCCAACAGGGTTAATGAGAGAAAAGCAAGGCTGCCGGTGCCCTTCCAGACCTCATCCCAATGCAATATATAGTAAGGCTGAGGTATGTCAGGCTCAGGACCTTTCAGTGCTTTCTGGTTGTGGTTTTAGACATTGTCACAGTGTAGTTAATGTTCCAAGAAGCCTTTGGCAAATTTCCACAAAAAAGCATGTAAGGAAACAAAGCTACCATGAGTTAAGATGGAAGATTTTTCCTGGATTAATGATTGTTTAATAGAAAACAAAGGGCAGGGCTAGGATTAGGCTGAAGTTAGCTGTTATACTGAAAGGAAATTGCTTATGAAGTCACACATACATTTGTCTGAACAGACAGATATTCTTAGGACTTCTGTTGTTCAATATATCCATAAGGACTAAATGAAAGGAATTGATTAATGAGGTTGCAAAGTCATTATTGCAGACCCACTGCTGCAGAGTTCATCTAACACGTACCCACATCTTAGGTATTGGTAAACAACTTAAAAAGTTGAAAGAGAGGTTGCAAAGATACGCCTTACCTTAGTGTCAGTCAAGATGGCAGCCATGACAATGATACTAGATAGGATTTTGTAACTATTTCAATTCTTTGGAATTGAACAGACACTTTAGCTCTTTTCTCCACAACCTGTGCACTGGAAATCCTGGTAAAACAGACATGTTAAAACAGCCAAACAGCACTGCGTTTGTGGGACTTCTAAGCATGTCTTCCTTTTTCATTAAGTGTTTTGTAATTTCTGCTGATTTTTCTGCAAGCCCCTTTGATTTTACTTAGTCCAGCCTTGATGCAGTGTGCTTGAATTGCTGTATCAGTGAGATTTGCTAAAATAAGTCACACATGAATTGTAGGCCATTATCTATCATTAACTCATCTAGAAATTCATGGCAATGTAAGTGCTATGTATAATGTGTTTTCTCAGTTTTTACTGGCCATGTTGCTTTAGTTTATCAGAATATGGCTGATAGTAATGTCATATGGAGTTTGGATATATGCAAACCAGTTTTGGGTGGGGATAGGAGAATGGTTTTAATTAATACCTGGTAATATTTAGAACTATTCTAGTTTTTTTCAGTTACTTTAGAAATATTTAAATTGGAATTTATAATGCATTTATTTCTTGCAAATACAAACTCAATCATCATACCTGTCTAAAGAACACTTAGGACTAGGGTCAGATTTTCATGCATCAAAAGTTGAAATTAGATGTCTATTTAAATACATTCTGTGTATTTTATGTGGTATGTGTAAACTGATCATCTTTTCTGCCAGCAAAAAGGAAGAGTCATAAAAACCTTTAGAAATAGTTGTGGTTGCAAATTCTCTTTCCTTTTGAGAATGGTGGTACAATGAATATTGTTGCTGTGTATGTGTGTGTATGTAGGAGGAAATTTTAGTTTGGAGAAGTTGCTGCACTAGGTACCTGCTCTTATTCAGCCTATTCTGAATGTGAGCAATGCTGTTCTTCCTTTTCTGTTTCATTCTTTCAATTGAGGATATTTTTCAGCTTGCTGGTTCCCAGCAGGGTGAGGCTGGCCATTATCAAGAACCATGAGTACTCCTAGCTGCATATCTTAAGGTGCCTGAATACTTTTAAAAAAAGTCTCCACAGCTCCTTTCTATGGGGATATTTGATCTTCTGCTAATTTATGTTTTGTTGATACTTCTTACTTCAGTTTGTCCACTGATATTTTGTTGAGAAGACAAGTCATAAACAGTCCTGTGTGTACCACCTTCCACAGTCTTTGTGTTCTACCTTTAGTGTTTAGAGCTGGTGGGGGCAGAATGTTCTCTGTGAAAGGAACATTGGCAGAGTGGTATATCTCAGTGTTTCTTCTCATTTCTGGTTTTTTCATCTCATCTCATCTCAGTTAATTTTCTGAAGACTAGATACTGCTTTGCTCAATGTTTTCTATACCATGTCTTCTAATAATTAAAAGACTGTTTCCACTAAAATTATTGGGATATTTTTGTGGCATAAAACAATTGCCATTTCATTTTATGGTCTAAAAACTCTGAAAATATTATTTTCTTGGTCTAATTAAAATTTTATTATCTTTTATCAGACTTGCATTCCAGCTGTCATTTGAAAATTGTCCTCAGACTTATGTGAGCTACTATTTCTAGACTTATGTTTATTTATGAGTTCAAGTTTGTCTTTTCTAGTTCTGTTTTTTACTATGAGTACTGGCTAGCTTTCTTCATCAGCTTGTTTGAAAAAATTGTCCTGAATGATACATAATTTTTAAAGACTGAAGGAGTTGGGTCCTTTGTCCCTTAGTATTGCCTGGGAGATGGTACATGTTGCTGTTGTTTGAGATGTAGTGCTGCTTTGTAATAATTTGCACATTTTGTCTCTGGATTTGGTTACTGAATGGTGTACTTTATGACTATATTCAGTTAAATATTGCGAGTTTATTGTGTGATCACATTTGTTTCGCTTGATGTAGATATGTTGGAAAATCAAGAAAAGTGGGTTGATTTTCCAACCTACTAACGTTTTTCATAGAATTAATGCCATTTTTTTACACATTTCTGATGAACAATGGTTTCAGCAATGAACTTGTCAGAGTGAGAGGTAAAAGTCTGTGTTCATTAACTCAGGAAAATAAAAGCTTAATAAGACGGTAAAGAGTAAGGAATAAGAGGATTGACATGAAAGGGTAGCAAAATGAAAAATTTCAGGGACTTGAGTGACTTGTAAGATGAGTCATGATTAATCTCTTACAGAGATTGTAAAAAAGCTTTTAAATAATTCTGCTCCTCACTGGTCACAAGTTCCCAAAAAGAAAAAAGGTTAATCTTGTTGGCTGGTTGGGCAGGTGGAAGGCACTGTACTGCAGCTCTAAATCTAAAATGCTATTGAGTAGAGAAGAGGCAGTGAATTGGAAGAAATGGATGTAAATGAGAACGTGGTTTTGGTCTTGCATCTAACTATTATTAGAGATAGAAAATTTCTAATTTGCTAAAGTTTTAAAGAACCTTTTTTAAGTTTAATTAACATTTTTTCATAATTCAATTAACTAACATTTTCTTCATTTTGACAACTACCTTGATCCATTGTTTTTAATTTTTCACTGTCATTGTTTTGTAGATGCTTTTTCAGAAAGTATATATATTAATCAAAATTTTGCCTTGGCCTAGTAGTTACCATTCTTGTCAAGTCCTATTGATGATGTTTCTGTAGTGACTAAAGAATTAATATGGCAAATGTTTACAAAATTATGGAAGCTTTTTTCTTAGAAATTCCACTTTTAAACCTGCTATAAAATGCATATGTTGCAACTTCTAAATTATCAGCACATTTCCTTAAAGATAATGGGATTGCATTGAAACAGGGCCCTATCTAAAAATGTGCATATTTAGATACGTGCATTTGCATAGCCTTTTAATTC
Organism: Zonotrichia albicollis; assembly: GCF_047830755.1. NCBI lineage: Eukaryota > Metazoa > Chordata > Aves > Passeriformes > Passerellidae > Zonotrichia > Zonotrichia albicollis. The sequence goes on from NC_133819.1 coordinate 123,802,077, forward strand.
CCTAAATACACAAAAGCATTTTCTCTCTCTCTCACTATATATATGTGTATATATATATGCATTTGTTGAATATAAAACTTTAATATAAATATGTAGACATTAATTTTTCTTTATATTTTGGTAATTTACAGTACCCAGATAAATTTGTATTGATTTTCATTCTGGAAACTAAAATTGTAACCATTAATGTGACTATATTTGCTTGTCCAAGACCTCAGTGCCAGGTTTTGCTATTAAGATTAGGTAAAGTACATGTTGGCTACATTTGAACTGTGAGTTTTTATAATAGTTTAAACATGTAGGCAAACAAGCCACAGTATATATAGGGAGTGTAGGGTTTTTTTAAAAGGTCATCTGTATAAGTTCAGCTACAAATAACTTGTTACCAGTCGGCTTGTTGCTATTATTTATGTTATGAAAATTCTATTGAAATATATTAAAAATGTTTTCATATTTTATATGACTGGATAATTCAGACCACATTATAGACACTGTTTTGTGATTTATTTTTAGTTTCTTTATTCAGAAATGTCTTCTAAATTTAGGGAGGCATAAAGTTGACAAAAAGCTACGTTTGTTTTTCCAACTCTCTTCCAACTGCCTGACTTTGTCAAGAGTGTAAAATTATGTAGCAGAGAGTAAAATATGGATTAAGAAAGATTCAATCATCCTGAAAGAGGCACTGCTTTGTTTTGTGTTTTGGTTTGTTCCCATTATTTTTTCTTTTTTTTTTTTTATCCTCTCTGTGTCCATGTTTTGTTTCCCTCTGCTTTTAAGCAAAATTATGTGATTTATCATAGTACTTTACTTTGGATCCTAGCTCACTGAAATAATTCAACACATAGCTCTTTTTTATTGTGCTTTTATTTCAGCAAGCTGAGTTTTTGCACTATGGGATAGTATTTGGACACCTGGAAATTCAAATGAAAAGGAGAACTTCTACTTGAGTAGTTTTTGACCAACTTTTCTAAGTAGAGCATGCTATTTTTAGAATTTTGGCAATCTATATACATTTTCCATATAGATTGGATGCACTTGCTTGTCCAAACACAATCTGTTGTATGTTTTGCTTACAATATTAATGCAGCATATCACATGTTATCTGGGTCACATCACTTATGTGTTCTGAGTAGTTGCTACTTTATGGCCAGGCTTCCACATTTGTGCATCTCATTTCAGTTTAAAAGATGACAGATACCCAGAGCTCAATGTAGAGAAACAAACCCCTGCTGAAATCTGCAGTAAAACCAGTCTAATAAAAGGCTAACCAAAAGAGTGATTATTTCTAGAAAAGTCTAAAGATGGAGAGGCCACGAGAAAAACAAGCAATGAAACAGACTTTAGGTTGAAATAGAAAGAGTTGTAGTACTAATCACTAATCATTAATCACGGTGTGCTATAGTTAGTACAACTTTAATTTGACTGATTGTTAAGTATTTTGGTGAGAGAGAAGTCTGATTTGCCATCAGATTCACCAACATGCAGTTAGATTTTAAATACCTTTCTTACCACTAAGCGTATGTCTAAGTCCAATGACAACAGCCACCCAATACAATTTGATGTTTCCAGCTAATTTGGAAAGTATACTCAAAGGCTAAGATACATCTTCAGATGCTTCAGCACCTCAGTGCACCCATGCAAATTTTTCATTGTATCTAACTCACATGCAAGTAGATTTGGGCTGAATTTGCAAAGCTTTCTTTTTTCCCTTAAAACTGATTTTTCTTTCTGTGAGGGTTTTTATTTTTTGAACAGTCCATGTGAAGCAGGCTTTAAAACATTGGGCATAACTTTGAGAGTAATAATAAAAATGGATCTGAAGCAGAGGAGAATTAGTAGCAGCTCCAGGTATCAGTGGGTGCGAAGGTCTCTGTCATTAAGGACCACACTAAATAAACATGCTGGAATATGATTGCTTTATTGCTCTTTGCTCATTTTATGTCATTTTATTGCCCTACTAATGACTATAGAATTAGGTGTGGAAGAGAGGTCTGAAAATGTAGAACTAAAAGAGGTACATAGACGAGTGTGTGCTTCCTGTAGAGATTCCAACTTCTCATCATGGATGATGAAGAATTTACCTTGCATAGTTGAGTGAGGGTAGGGAGACAGGCAGAGAGGTACCTCAAGTATGGATCCATTTTTAGGCTTCATCCTCACTTTAGTATCCCTGATAATTTCTATGTGCCTTTTTAGTGATCCCAGTGGGAGAGGCTGTGTCATTTCAAGTAGTGGGGTTCTTTTCCTCCGCTATTAGCCAAATGGTATATTCCTGATTCAGGGGCTATATGTGAAAAGACACAAATAAGAATTAATTGTTTAGATGTTTAACTGTTGAGTAAAATAGTCTAATTTATAATAATGCCAGAATCAATCTGGTATGCTGGTGTAACAGTATCACCTCTGAGGACAGAAAGTACTGATGGGCTAATAATTTTACTGCTTTCTATTTTGCATGCACTGCAGTTTGCAAAATCAATAAAGAATGTAGTACCTCAGCAGACTTACGATTTAGACTGTAAGAATCTCTGTTCTTGACTAAAGTCCTGTTCTATCTAAATAAGGGGAGTTAGTTTTATCCCTGGTGTTTAGAAGTGATTTTCTGTTTTGTCACTTTCTTCCAAGGGAAAGTAGGATGTATTACCCATAATGTTTCAAGTAATGTAAAAGGCAAAAGAATGCTGCTGAAGCAGGCAGATATTTTTGAAATACAAAAAGCTAAAAATTAGACGCTTTTATTTGGATCTTAAGAGCATGAAGTTATATTTGGGGTGAAGAAAGCAAATTGTCTTTCAAAACTTTATGAGTGAGCAGTGCATATTTTGTTTGGATTTAAGAGTTGCTCATAAATGCATAGACTACACATACATAAGAATGTATAGAATTAGTAGGCAACATTGAAATAGATATATATGAAGCAATAAATTGGTACTGCCTGCCTAGCTAAAGCTTAGCTTTTAAAAGTGCAGCTCACCCCACCCAAGAAAAGTCAGCACAAATCTGTGAGAGTTGTAAAGTAATTCTCAAGGTGACTACAAAATGTCGCTTTGTTTCTTTTGTGCCTTCATCCTTTTTGAAATGCTGTGCACATAGTCAAATTAAAATTGTTTTTCTTTCAGGCTTTTCTACTACAAATCCTGTTTTACTATGTAGTTTACCCAGTTTACCTAAACATTAGTCATCCAAAGAGCAGGGGATCTTTTATTCATATGCTTCTATGTCAACAGAACCGCAGTCTAAGAAACCATTTTGTCTTCTATTCTCTATATGTAATCCTTCCAGATAGTATTTCAAGACATTGTATAAATTCTATGCTTTTTTACTCTACAAGTGGAAGAAAATCTGGCATCAATATTGTCTGATGACTTAAGCATTTTCTTTAATCTTCTGAAATGCCTTTATACCTTGAATGAAAGCACTGTATTCTCAACCTTTATAATCCAAATAAGAATTTTATTTAGGAGTATAGTTGGTTTGCATTGCAGGTAGCTTAGCATTTATTTTACTTTTATTGGCTACAGGTATTACCTAGAAATGAGGATGGAAACACAGCCTAGGAAATCAGCCTTTCCTCATCTGTGTATGAAGAACTGAAGTGTCAGTGCTTTGTAGTTTTCTTTTTTGAATGTAAGTAAAGTTTCGTTGCATGCTTCACTAATATCCTTGCTTACTAGAGACTGTATCAAATTGGCTGACCCATTTCATTCGTTCAGAAACTGATGGCTGTTTAGAGATGAATCAATTGTAAAGATCATGTGCTATGAAATTTGAGAAGCTGTTGGTAGGTTGGTGGAAGATACGCTCACCCCAAAATTTTTGCTGAATGGTATAATTATTTTTGTCGACCCAAGGCTGTGTGTGTTCCTTCCTCACCAGGCAACTGTTCCCTCATAATTTCTTATTAGTTTCACCAGTTAAGATTTTTCCAATATCCTTTGGGGAAAAGTTGGAAGACCTTTGAGCTACTAGTTACTTCTTTCTTTTTCTTAATTGGGATGCTTTAGTCAGCTAATTAAGGACATTTCAACTCCAAAATGTATTGACCATGAAGACCTTATACTTGAAAGCTGAGGATTTTTTCTACTGATTTCATTAGACTTAGAATGATCAGAGATTCTTCAGTTCTGAGCCTTAAATATACATCACTTGAAATAAAATATTCTTCCCCTTTCCATTTGTTAAGTGAATTCTACCTTGAGTGTTTTCCTCTGTCCCCCAGTGAGCTCCATGATTCCTGTTCCTTTCTACTCAGCAGCTACTTGTGTTTTAAATTCAGTTCCCCTTTTTTTGTCAGGATGATTTTTTTTGCCAATTTTTCATGTTTAATAACATACTTTTGCTTAATTTGTGCAAACATCTTTTGGAGTTGTTACAATTTGATTTTCTGTCAGGGATAGTTCCAAAGAAGAGAAAATGATGGGCAGAGGAAATGATGCTGGTGTATATCTTATTTGCAATTCTAATAAGAGCTTTGTGATTTGAACACATTAGTAAAGAGCACTTCATTCAAGTGCATATTACCACAGAACTTGCTAAACATGCCTAAGAATAATGCTATTCTAATCCAGGCAAATTAGATGGATAACATAATTTACAGTAGTTGTTAATTACACATCAGCTTAATCACAGCATAATTCTGTTAATTGCTCATCACAATGAGGTTAACTTTCTGTCATTGATATTTCTTTAATTTTTAATTAGAATAATACACTTGATATTTTTCATTGGCCACTGTATCAAAAATAGTCATGGTGCAAATATTCTGCACAATAAGACTAGAAGAGATCTCCTGAGTCACCTATTTGGCTGACATCACCAACCCATGTAATACCTCTCATAAATTTCTCTCCATGTCTTAAAACCAGTTAGGTTCCTCGCCTCTGCTGCCCAAATGGAGGAATTTTGTTGCAGTGCCATAACCCTGATATGTTTAGCAACTTTCCACTTGCCAGCCTCAAATTTATATCTTTTTTCTTATGGCAGAATTGTTTTCTTGTCTAAATAAGTTTTTCCCCTGTAGCTTAAAGTGCATGATTTATTTGTGGAATAAACTCCCGCTCACTTTTCACTTTCCTGAGATGAGTAAACCAACTCCTTTTAGTCTCCTTCAGTAAGATCTACATTCTCTTGCCCTGAACATGGCTGTCAAGCCATTAGTGCTCCTTAATTCCAGCTGTAATGGCAGCTTTTAACTTCGCTGCTCGCGTAGATGGAAGCAGAAATGCCATTCACTGTCAAATGAATGACAGATAGCAGGAGGTGTAGATGAGTTCTTCTGGCTGTAGGAAATGAGTCCAGAAGAGATTGGCGGGCTTCTTATTCTGGCTAAATTAACAGATATGACAGTGTCTTAATTAGAGCTGTTTGAGACAGCTAAGTCAATTTTTTCAAACCAAGTCCATCATAGTAATTTTATTTATGTATACACCTGAAAAATAGGGAGTGCTATTAATGCTAGTAATTTAGCCTGGGCAGGCTAGAAAGCTGTTGTGATTCTTAGGGAATAAAAATTTCATTGAGAATTGTGATTCTGAGAAACAGCTGGAGAACAGTCCTTTACTGGGGAGACAGTAGGAAGACTAGCTATGAAAAAACTGCTGTGAAGAACCAAAGAGTCTTGGTAGACAGTAAGCAGAGCATGATCCAGCACTGTCCAGGAGAAGAGGGCCAACAGCATCCTGGGCTGTATTAGCAGGGCTCAGAGAAATGATCATTTATTTTTACTCAGCACTTGTCAGATGACATCTAAAATGGTACATCATTGCCACTCACCCCCTTCTTTCTCTGAGGAAATAAATGAATTAACTGAAGAAAGTTAATTTCTTTAAAAAAAATAAAAGTGGAGGGCCACCAAGATGTTAAGGGGCTGACCAGCTGAGGAGAAGCTAATGGACCAGAGTCGTTTCAGCCTAGAGATGGCTTTGTGGGAGACACCCTCATGGCAACCTCTGGTACCTCAAGGCTGTTTGTGAAAAGCATGGTTGTGCAGGTTTCATGGTTGTGCAGGTAAGAGGGCTATTATGATTGAGAGGACTAGAAACCTATGGTCTAAGTTGAAAATCAAAGTGTTTCAGACTGAATGTAAGGAGAAAAATTCCCATTGTGGGAACCAGGGGACGCCAGGTCTAGTAGGAAAACAGAGTTTCCAGAGAGGTTAGGCAGTTTCCATTCTTCAATGTATTTTTGGATATGAGTATTTTAAACCCTTAGCAACCTGGTGTGATCTGCACTGAGAAGAAAGTTGAACCTGATGATCTCCTGAGAACCTTGAAGTAAAGGATTAAGAATGTATTCAAAATGCCTTATGTCCCTAGTAGTATTTGATACGGGTCCTCCTTTTGGAGTCATGAAACTTACTAATGGATTTTATACAAATATACAGTAATTTAGTTCTCTCTTGTTTCTTTTCTTACTTAACTAGGTTTTATATATATATATACCTGTTTCAGAAAATAACTCTCAAAGTAATAGTTTCATTTTAATTTTTATTTTTATTTTTCTTTTAACTTTTCTTTCTCTTTTTCCTTTTGTTTTATTTCTTTCACTGCAAAACAAGGTAATACAGCAATCTGTTACAATATTACTTTAGTCATTTTAGCTTACTTCCATCTTGGAAATTAGCAAAGAGCCCAGTATCCTGTTTCACCTTTGATTATTTGTTTTTCTTGCCTAAATTATGAAAAGTATGACTTCACTTATGTAAAATTCAACTGTTTACCAGAAAGATTGTGTCTTCATGTTTTTTTAATATTTAGTATTTTAAATATTCAATGATTCTGAACACTTTGGGTACCTAAAGTGATTACTTTTGCCACGCTTCCTAGGAATGGTTGGTTTTCAACCATTGTTATCTTGTTCATTGGTTATCTTGTTCCTTTCAAGATAACAGTAGACAACAGTACTGTAGTTTTGTTTCTTTTTTTTTCCCCAAGAACACTATGTAGATAAAATGAGACAACTGGAAAATATTATGATTATTTCAACTGGAAAATATTATGATGTTTTCTGTCCCTAAGGTTTATTATAAGTAAAAAGAAAAGTAAGTGTAACAGAGAAGTTTCAGTGTTGTTTAGAGTTTTACTTACTCAAAAGCCCAGGCAAGCCTAAGTTTTAGCACCATCTTTATTGGGCCAAGCAGGACTTTCACTTCAAACAGCCAACACTGCTATTCTTTTTGGTTCAGCTGTTATGTTGTTGATAGATTTAGCAGTCAGATACTACAACTGCTAGACTCTGACTGTGGACCTTACATCACCTTAAAAAGAAAATAATGTAAGTCCTGTTTTTCCACTTACCTGAAAATTCTGCAAGTTTTTGAATAGCTTTTTTGTTGTATGTGTAATCTATTTTAACATAAATAAGATACACCCAGTAGTGACATTTCCATCCCCTAAGTGAAGTCGTCTTTATTTCCTTGCATACAACTGCTACTGACTCAGCTTTCCAGATTCCTAAACAAATAGTTCTTTTTGATTAGGAGTCTTTTCTACTGCTTCTTATTTGAAGTTGAAGGACTACATTTGCACAGAAGTTACTTCTGCCATTCTCTTAAATCAAGAGTATTTAAATACTAAGGTATTTTAAATGCTAATTCATTAACAAAACTCACTTAGCAAAAGTGGACTGTCAACTTAGATATTTTCTCACGTGTCTAGTTAAAGCAATGTTATCTAGAAGATTAATAAATTTCAGGTGTTGTCAGGGCATTTAATCAGTAGCAAATACAGCTCACAGCTGCTTTTTCTTCCTAGTCAGACAAAAATATGTGTATCTTTATTGCATTGTTTTAAAGAAAACTCCAAAACTTTGGAGTGCAGCAACTTTTATGTGTCTTCAGAGATAAATTTAACAAATCTGTTGTGATTTCTCATTTTTATCAAAATAGAGTGCAGCTTTGAGAAGGCAGCTTAACTTCAAGCTGTTCCTGTGACCGTGTATGTGCGTCACAGTCCTGGCCCCAGGAGATGCATCTGAGCAGTGTCCCAGCAAGGTGGGGAAGTGACCCGTATCTTCTGCACACCTTGTATTTCTGGTTGTCAGGCCAGAGGAGGTAGCAGCCAGGAAAAAAACCTGTGTGGTCCGTGCACCTTCTAAAGAAAATTATAGTCCTATCCTTTGGTCATGGGGATTTTGGGTGCTCATTCACAAACCAGGGATGCAGGCCAGACCATGCAGGGCAGCTGTCCCCCTTTTAGATATAGTAACTTAATATGTTCCTTGTTTCGTTCTGAGGAACATTCTTCTTCTAGCTTATTTTTGATTTGATTTTTAAGTCTAATTCTGTTAATCCTCAATTGATATAATGCATCATTTTATGGCTTCACACATTGCCATTTTCTTGTGAAGTTGGCTGACTGTTCTTGAAGCTCACACCCTCTGAAAGGTATTAAAGTTGGTGAAAATATTAATTATTGAACTAAGACACTAAAAATATTTAATTTTTTTAAGATATAAAGGATGTTTTTCCTGGTAAAAAGGAAAAACATAGAAAACATTCATAAGCTGTAGCAGTTCTGCAATATGATATACTACTAGTTTTGAGAACGTGCTCCAGTGGAAAGTGTAGGAGGTGGGTCTCCATCCAGGCTCTCCACCTTCAACTCTCTTCTCAGATTTTGGGGAGTCATTTGTGTAGATTCACCTCACCTAACTCTAGGTCTTGCAGTTGTTTGAACGCTTTACTTACACAACCAGTGGCAAGAAATGGAGGTGATCCAGTTCAACCTCCTGTTAAAGATAAGTTTGGAATCTTTAGATGTGCCTGTTTCTGATCATTATATACAAAAAGAAAGAATTGAATGTTTGGTTTGTGTGCAGGTGACTCTATTGTAGACACGTGAGCTCAAGTGTGATAAACACTATCTTCAGTTGTCCTTTGCCTCATTTCTCTGTTTATTAAAGGGAGATTATAATTTGTTCCTCTCTCACAGATAGGGAAATAATTTTACTGATTGCAAAGTTCTCAGATAAAATGGTGGAGACTTCCTACATGAATACATTAAAAATTAGGAATACAGCCATATGAATGTTGTTCAGGTCCAGAAAATCCACACAGACCCAATTGTTATCTATACTATTGAAGGTAAACTTGATCATGTAACCTACATTATTGCAGCTACACATAATTTTTCATATTTTATCTTGACTTGCATGGTGTTTTTATGCATAACTGTGCTTATGACCATTTCTCAAAGTTTCCTCTTACCTCCTCTCAAGATAGAGACCAATTAAAACGTTTCTAGACTTCTCTCATATCTTCCATGCCAGTGAATTTTTTCCTGCTCAGCTCAGTGTTCTGGCTTCATCAGTTAGAAGAGATGCAGCCCAACTTATTTTCTAATATTTATCATCAGCTTTTAAAACAGATTTCAACTGATGTTGAACTTGTAAAAATCACTGTTTAAAATCTGTTTAGAGCAGATATATCTGTACTTCTGTGAAGTCACAGTATTTAGTGTTTTGTTCCTACCTGGGAACACACCTAACCTGTAAAAATTAAAGAGAGAACCACTGGCCAATGGAAGAGTGTCTGTATGTGTATAGCAAAGCAAAGACTTGAGCTTCTTCTCCAGAGGATTATGCTTTGTGCTCACTGAGATGTGAATCTTTTGTGCTTAGGGTATGGATACCTCTGCCAATAAAGATATCAGGTGTTGTTGACCTCCCTGATTCTTAAGACAGCTCTGGTATTTGAATTTTCAAGGAGATACTGCTGTCAGTTCATGTCTGGTGAAAGCAATAATTACTTTGTTCTCTTAAGAAATAAAATGTAATAATTTTAGGGAGAAGGCTTCAGGAAAACTTTATAGAAGGCTTTCAGTACGTGAAAGCGGCCTGCAAGAAGGCTGGAGAGAGATTTTTTGTAAGGGCATGTAGTGATAGGACAAGGAGGAAAGGATAGAAACCAAAAGACAGTGGGTTTCAGTTAGATATTAGGAAGAAATTATGTGGGGATGGTGAGACACTGAAGGAGGTTGCCAGAGAAGCTGTGAATGCCCCATCCCTGGAAGAGTTCAAGGTCAGGCTGAAGGGAGCTTTGATTAGCCTGGTCTAATGGAAGATGTCCCTGCCCATGGCAGAGGAATTGGAACTAGATGATCTTCAAGGTTTTTTTCAACCCTAATCATTCTATGGTTTTGTAAAAATCAGGGTATTATACACACATGGCTTCCTAGGCTGTGAGTTGTTATAAAAACTTATTTATTTGATGAATAAAATGGAGTTATTTTGATACTTTAAAAAGCTGATCCGAAATATGGCAGAAATAAAGAATATGCCTTTATGCTTTCTTATTGTTCCTTTGTTCATGGAGTATTTGAAGATTTTGTTTGTTTGTCATAGTTTCACTCTAAACTGATAGTCTTTACTATGCTCTGAACTTCTTATTAACTCAGTTTTGTAACAATAGCAATTAGAGAACTTGTTAAGCTAAGCATAACCATTCTAGTGTCTTGGAAGAGTTAAACTGAGAGTGTTGACACAATGTTCTTTCTGCAGGAATGTGATGAGTCAGGCTCTAGTTAAAAATTTTAATTTTAGACAGAGTAACTGAAAATAATGGCACTTGTTTGACTATTCAGTTATTTAATTAGCCTTTTACATAGGACCAAGAGTTATATAGTTACTAGCATGGGCAGAAGTGTACTGAGTTTGTTTTGAAATGTTTTGTAGAATACATAACTCATTCAGCAGAGGATAGAATATAGAAATTAGAAAACTTGCAATGATTAATTGATCACAAAGAAAATAAAGATTCCAGGCAAACTAAAAAAGAGAATACCAAAAATCCTTGCCTTGATACTGGTTAACCTCTTTCTGAACTCTTTTATTGTGTATGACAAAGGCAAGGGTGTTTATCTGTGGAAAAAAAAAAAATCTCATTATATGTATTTCTAAGATAACTGTGAGTAAATTGTAAGTTAATTTATCTAACTAGCTATATAAAACATTGTTTATGAGCAAGTTTGCATAAAACCTGCCAAGAAGGCTTATTAAGAAATTACTAATCACCTGGGGATGACTGAACAGGAGTGCTTAGCCTTGCTTATCAGTAACATGATGGTTTGGTTTTATCTTATGCCTGAACTCTTTCCTCTTTTCTTCTCATTTCACTCTGCTCTCCAGGACAACTCTCTGATTAATTTTCCTGTGTGTAGCAGAAAATAATAAGTTACCTGATTTAAGCAAATGATTAACAAGCATATCCAGTCATTTAACTGTACCTCAGCAAATCTCACCACAAAATTCCATGCTACAAAAATCCTTTAAGCCCTCTAAATAGCTATAGTGAGTTTTCAATAATAAAATGAACTAAAGAATATAAAGTTAAAATAGAAATATTACATACTAAAGTCTACCTAGTAGTAATTCACATACTTAACACTAAACCTAATCTGTTGCAATATAAAAAGCAAAAGTATCCTATTTTTTATCCTTCCTCCCCATAAATATGCACAAGTTTCTAACAGTGCCTGCTAACCTCAGATAGGGTTAGAAAATCTACTGTTAATCTGGACACAAAGCAAGAACAGAAATGGATTGAACTGGCAAAATACATGTTTGCTATTAGTTCATGGAGAGAATCTGGACATGGACAATATACTGTGAAGAATTATTAAGAATCTGTATATAGAAGGGAGAGCTTCCCACTGTCAGATTAATTTTTGTATACTCAATGATAATTCAAGAGGCAAATTCAGCTGTCAGAAAAACACTGACAATAAGTTCCTGTGTGTACTTACTTATATATAAACATATGAGTACATAAAACAAGATTTTAAATCTGCATAACATTTGATATCTACATGGCTTGCAGTCTACTGTGGACACCCTCCTGGAACGGCTAGATAAAGGAACATAGCTATTCTGTGTCCTCCTTACTGCCTGTCCCTTGTATCTGGCATACTGGGTTCTGACTCAATAGAAAATATTAGGATTTACTAGACTAGATGAGATTGGAATAGAATAGAATGCTTCAGTTGAGAGGGACTTGCAACAGCTATCTAGTCCAACTGCCTGACCAAATCATCGCTGATCTAATTAAAATCTTGATGGGCATTTTCCAAATGCCTCTTGGACACTGGTAGGCTTGGGGCACTGATCACCTCTTTAGGAAATCTTGCATGTTCAACCACCCTCTGGTGAAAAAATTCTTCTCAATGTCCACTCTAAGCCTCTCCTGACACAGCTTTGCACATTCCCATTCATCCTATCTCTGGATATAAGGGAAAAGAGATCAGCATCTCCACCCTCCTCCACTTCATGTCTTCAGAAAGCCGTAGAGAGCAATGAGGGCACGCCTCAGCCTCCTTTTGGAATGACTGTCTTCAAGCTTCCACTTCACCATTACTCATCCTTCTAAATCTTCCCATAGAAATGTGCTGCTTCAACTGGCACCATCAGGGTCTTCACTCTTCCATCACCCTGACACAATGCTCTCCTTCAGTGCAGCTGTGCAGCTGGCTGTGATCGCCTGTAATGCAACGGTCCATGTTTGACCTCTTAGCTATGAAATGGCTTTTCCTCAAAGATTTCCTACTGGTGATACTGTTTGCTGAAAGGCTGTCACAGATACACTATGTGTTTCACTAAACCGGTGACAAACAGTAGCATGGGACAGCTGCAAAATGAAGAAGATAATGTCATAATAATTTTGCTCTGTGAGGATTTTGAGTGAATGTAATGTGAGAATCATCCTCAAAACACCTTTCTGTTAAAAAGGTGTTTTTTAAATCCTTTAAAATCCTTACAAATAAGGATTTGTAAACTGCAATATGTTTTATACTTCGTGAGATGCTACCCAGGTCACTCCTTGATGTATGTGTGCATGTGTAAGTGATAAATAAAATCAGATAAACCAGATAGCTTTGTCTACCTTCACCTTAAGAGTGGAGGAAACATCTTTTTGCATATGACACTGTTATATTGCTGTTGCTAACCTAGCATCATATCCCATCAGTGACACTGTGGTATATAAAGTGAATAAATAAATCATTTATCCTTTTAGAATAAGATGGAGCAAATTATATTTGGAATAAAGAGAGAGAATCTGAAAGCGAGCTATGTCCTCAGCAAGTGCAAATTATCCTTAAAATTATCCTTAAAATTATCCTGCAGCAGCTATTCTTCAGGCTCAAAATATTTTAGAGCTTTCATATTCCTTTGATATTTACCCTCAACTACTGACAGGGCATATACCAAAGTGGATGGAACATTAAAATTGTAAATTACTCATCAAAGAATTTGGAATACTAGATCTCTTACTCAGTTTTGAAACTGTGATGTAGATTACTCATTGACATCTTAATAACTATTTTGGGATTATTTCAAGCTCTAAAGAGTGCTGTAGGGTGGGTCCATAGTATTTGACGAGTCTGATACCAGGCATGCTCTTTGTTTTTTATATTTATTCAAATTCATGACCAATGAAGTTGTAGCTGGTTGTTCTGAAAGACGAATACTGTTTTAAGCGAAAACCATAAATATGACAACAATCAGACCTCACAATAATTGTCTGTTCTGTGTTAAACCAAAATGAAAAAAAAAACCCAAAAAACACAACCTTCAACATAACTTATAAAAGAAAGCTATATATGCTGTACGTTAGAGTGGAGCTCAATGTAATGAATGACCAATTTAACTGAAAAAAGAGGCAAATTCAATATGCATAAGAATCTCCTTTCTATAGAATGCCTGGGGTGGTCTAAGTGTCTAAAAATGTGAGTAATGAAAACAGGCTTATCCTGGATTTCCCACAAAGATCTGTACTTAAGTTTCACCTGGCATGATTTGTTGCAGTTAATCTTACCACCTTGCCTAATAAGTGTGCCATGAAAACCCGTTATTCAGTTCTGGTACTGACTGTGCTTTTCTAGTGTTTTGTTTAACCGTTTTTTTAGGACAAAGTGAAAAGTCTAAGTGCCATAAATTTGCTTGTTGAAGGCAATAGTTGGTGCTGGGTTTGATGCAAGGTTTGAGATGATGCCTTTGGTGAAAGCATTTGTGCAATATATTCTCATGATTCACAAATTGTTCTGAAAAATCCTTTCACATTTACCAGCTGAAAGGCAATTTTGTCCTTTTTTGGCTCTGAAAATTTTGGGGAGTGGCAGAGGGAGAGGGGGACATGACAATCACAAGTCTTGCTGTACTATCTTAGAGTTGGAGTGGACTGTAGCCATAATTCCATCATATTACCTAGGTGTTAAGCAAAAAGGCTATTTCTTTTTGAAGAAGCTTGGTAATACACATTTATACTATAATATCCATTTATATTTTATTGCTGATTTTTAGATCTAATCCCACTCTTAACATTTTTATTTATTTAAACAATAAAAAAAGCCAGCAATCTTTATCAAATAAAGCAATGCCACTATGTTACAAAGCTTTCCATGTCGAACATGTCATAATTTTATGTTTTAGAACACAAGCGAACATTTCCCAGTCATTACTCATAGATCATTTATGAAGCATATTGGGGGTGGGTGTCAGCAGAGCTGATGTGTTGGTGACTAGCAGTGTTCTCCCTGGCACTGAGGGTGTGTTCCAGGAGAGGGAAGCTCAGTCTGTGCTATTACATGGGCGTGTACCTTTGTAAGGCAAAGATGAGATTGCCCATGGGTGTGCAGAAAAGTTCACACTGCTTCCTGGGTAGCAAGTTTCTGGCAATAAACTCTCTGGCTTGGAGGTTTTTGAGTTTACTGCAGTAAGGAGGCATTCTGGCTCAGCTCATATGGTTTCTTTGGGGTTTTTTAGTACGGCCTCCATGCATACCCTGTCCTATGTGTGCCAACCATCAAGAGGCAAGCAGATCAAAATGTGTGTTTTGCCAGCATTCTGGATAAATATGACAGACTGTTGACAAAACCAGGATGCCTCCCAAGTATGTCCACTACAACTCACTGTTCTTGCAAAGCAGGAAACAGAGTGAAGGTGTGTTGTTATCCAGAATACGTGGGAATCAAGAAATAAAAAACCCTTAGAATTAACACGTTTTTCTGGCAACCTGCATTTCTCACTAAGCTGGAAATGTAAAAGGACATGTTGCTACTTATTAATAGAGAAAACTAAAACTCTTTCAGTGGTGATAGTAGTTTGAGATTTGTTTTTATTTTCAGGAAGACTTTTATGGAAATAACCTTGATTTTATTAGGTTGTGCTGTATTTTATACCACAGTCAGAAAGAATGATTACATTTAATATGGAGAGCTGAACAATAACAGAGTTAATAGTCTTAAAGATAAGATAGGAATGCCATCTGTATGTGATCCTGAGGTCATCAGATTTAAAGAAAAAAAGCAAGAAAGTCATGAACAAAACCATTATTGTATAGCTTTCTCTTCACAATTACTGTAAATTTACTTTGAGGAGTTATTTCTTACTCAATTTTACAGTATTACTTACCTCAAAGAAGTGCTTAGCAGTTTGACTAATTACACAGTTTTAAAACTTTTGCTTACCTTAGGCTGATGTTTCTTGGCTGTCAGTAGGTGATGAATTGACTTAGACTATTTTATGCTACAAGCTGCAGTGTCATTCAGAATTTGAAAAACAGTGCAGGTGTCCAATGTGGAAAGAAATCTGCTGTGAGGGAGTCTGAATACTAGTGAACAGTATACAGCCTGAACTGACATAAGACCAAAGCTGTTCATCATTAGCTTCTTTCATCAACTGCTCTAATTCCAAGACTGCATTCTAATCCACCTAAGGCTGAAAGAAAACATATTAATATTTTACCATAGTGATTTAGTGTACATAAATTGTTCATGATGTACTTCATGATGCCAAAAATCCCCCAGAAAGCACATTTTTATGAGTGCAAGATTTGACTGTAAGAAGTTTCCGTAGCAAAACATGAAAAAATAATATAAAGAATGTCTTTCCTATTGCATACATTTTTCCATATTAAAAAATCAATTGAAATGAGTTTTTATATGACAGAAGTATGAGGGGTCAATTCATTCCCTCTCTTTAGCAGTCACTAAGGGACCTGTTTTGGCAGCATTGAAGAAGTTCTAATAGCAGAGGGAATAGCAGGATTTGATCATGTCATACATGATATCTTCCATCTTCCATTCATTCCCTTATTTTGAATTTACTTATATGCCAGATTGTTCTCAGGGCTGGCACTTTGAAAAAAAAAATATATAATGGATGTGTTTGTAAGCATACAATTTTAGCATTAAAAAGCCAGATAATATTTATAGAACATATTATCAAAAAGTGTACACTGAAGAACAATAGATAATTCTAGTTAACATGTAAGCCTTTTTATATTACACTAAGTAGCATATTAAGGCAATGAATCATTTTTTATGTAACTAGTAATTAGTTTTATAGCAAATACTATACAAGTACAACAAATGGTTGTAGCAAATACAACAAATTCTGCTACAGAAGAAACTTTCCAAACTGAGCCATCAGGTAATATAAAATTATTCCATCTCATGATGAAATTACAGTAATTTCCTAAACAATATTGGCTGTCAACAAGTAGCTTTTCACCAATCTTAATTTAATATACTTATTTAGGTAAAAGAAAGGAATATTAGCTGTGTTTAAAAACTGTGAAACCTTGTACGCTTCCACTGCTGTGAAATGACACCTTCTGAGTAATTTTTTTCCATGACTGTAGGCAGTAAATATTCTAAAATTTCAGTCATATTCTTAAATATCTTTTAAAATTGCCATATTTTGTATTATTTGTCTTCTGCCATGTACAGGAAGCATCTGTAGTCATATCAGCTGCTCTTTTTAAGAAGTAACTTTTGCAGGTTTTTGATCTCTCATTAAGTATAATAATGGATGAATGGTTGAGAGGAAGATGAATACCAGTAGGTTGAAAAGGACAGCTCCTGTGGAGACCCTCCAAACTCTGAGGAGAATTTGTGCAAGCAATAACACAACTGTAAATACACTTTGGTTTAGGGATAGGTCTGTGAATTATACAAGAATCCTGTTGTCATAGTTATGTTACTGGGCTCTGCTGGAGTCAGGAGGAGAACTGGCCTGAGACTGCATCTGCATGTCCACAAGGAGACAGGATGATTCGTGACTCTCAGGTAACCCTGGGGCCATGGATAATAGAGGGATGAATTTTGAAACGCTTTTTTGTAGGTCTTTTAGTGTAAATTTTCCTCTTTCATTGGTAGCTTGTCTGTTATAAATTGCTTTTTAAAATATTTATTTAGTTATTTAATCAAGAAGTTAATTTACAGTGCCCTTTTACAGCTACTTTTACTGAGTAGGAACTGCAGGCACTTTTCCATTCAAATATGCATTTCAATGTTGTACATACAGTTACCAGTTACTCTTAATTAGGCATAAACTGGGTAGCTGGGTAGTTTTTCTATATATGCCATCTTTATGTAACTATTTTTAGGAGTGCAAAGGGTAGTTTTCTGTAAAGAATGTATTGAGAATAATAACATTTGGAATTCTGCTATCAAACATTTGGAAGCATCAGATTAGCAATTGAAATTCTGCTGTTCGGCTATATATTTGGCACAGATTCAAGCAGCTTTACAGGAGGGTTTTTAACTGGGTTTGTACACACCATGCCTACCAGCTGATGAGCTGTGAACCTACCCAGAGATTCTTCATTACAGAGAAAGTGATTAATATTTCTTGGCACTTGGAAATGCCATGCAGCCATCACATTTTGCATGAAGAAGGGTTAGAGCAGGAAGCCACTGTCTGAGAGGCTGCAGGGTACAGTGCCTGGAACCATTGCAGCAGCACAGTGTGTGACAGAGGGGATTTATGAATGGGCCTTGCTGCAGACTTGTGTGACTTGGAGCCTTGCTTAAGGATGCCTACTGAGCTAAGTCATTGCCAGTGGGAAAGAGCATTACCAGCTGTAAAATAGGAGATTTTACAGCTGTCTTTTAAAATATGTAGGTAGGTGATTTGGCTATAGTTTGATATTGTCCATAATCATATCACATTTCCTTATTGTTCTGAAGTGAGAGCAAAATAGCATATGAACTTAATTTCTACATAGAACAACCAGAGTAGTTTGTTTAGAACTGTTCGTACCACACATTGAGAGCAAAATGTGCAGCAAGGCACATTTTGAGTGATGGGAAGCTTCCTGCATGTCCTTGGGTTCATGCAAGAACTGGAACCAGTACAACTCCTGATAAGATTATTTCAAAAAAACATTCCAAGATTATCAGAAAGGTTGCACTGTATCATAAAAAAAAAAAAAATACCCAGGTAAAATACAGCATGCAGAAGCAGTTTTCCAGCTCCTCCCATTGCTGCACTCAAGTGACACAGTTATAGTTAACTTTGGATTATCAATCACTGTGAAACAGAATGGGAAGGTTGTACATTTGAACAGCTTTTTCACTGCTTTTGCATTCAATGATGCGGCTCTCAGAACCAATACTGGACATGGAAATGGCAAACTACAGTGAAGTTTTAGATCCAACATATACAGCACTGGAGTTCGAAACTATGCAGATTCTGTATAATGGCAATGGTGAGTTCTGCTTTTTGAGGCAAATTCAAGCCAGTTAACAGAAAAAGTGAAGTGTAGTAATGCTATAAGGTGTTACTTAAATATTTTATTAATGGAGTGTTTGGGGGTTGTTTTCAAACTACAAATCTGCTCTCTTACACTTCATCGCTGACTCTGAGTTAGTAACATTATAATTCTTTAAGGAAAATAAAAGAGAGGTTATATATAATAAAGTAGCTGCACTGTCACCAGTCAGTTAATCAAAGGGGGAAAAATGGTCTATTCAGCAATTGTTTTATTTACTGTAAGACAAATGAATAACTAGTATTGACAGTTTGGACATGGAAGTATATTTTGTATATAACTTTCAGAAGGAAAGGAAAAAATTTTCTAGAGTTTTGTGAAAAAAATTAGCTACTGTTTCTTGATGCCTAGTTTCTAATTGTTATACTAATATTTATTTTATTTAAGTATTAATCTAGCCTTTCTAGCTAAGTGTATATATACACAAGAGTGATTTAAAAAGAATCACATTGGCTTTCTAGAGGAAAATGTGTAGTTGAGAAAAAATACTTGCGTTTGGTTAATGTAACACTTTAGGCAGATTTTTTTATGCAGTTTTTGAGATTTTTTCTCAAGTTATGCTTGAAATAGAAAGCACATAATTTCATTCTGCCATCTAGTACTGACAAAAATGTGAATAAAAGTATCAAGCAAGTTAAACTACTCAAAAATGGCCTTTCAAATCTTTTAATACACTAAAAATGTTTGTTTATTGTGTCTTAAAGTATAATTCATGGTTCTATCGTAGTATGTATTTTTAAAAGGCAGAACCTTTTATGCAGTGATTTGCAGGAAAAATATTTAGCACCTGCCATATAGAACATAATTAACTTTTTATTGTTGGGCTTTAAGTTTTATCTGAATTACTGATGTTAAGTTACAGCAAGTTCAGTAAACAGA
This sequence comes from Zonotrichia albicollis, assembly GCF_047830755.1. Taxonomy (NCBI): domain Eukaryota; kingdom Metazoa; phylum Chordata; class Aves; order Passeriformes; family Passerellidae; genus Zonotrichia; species Zonotrichia albicollis. The sequence goes on from NC_133819.1 coordinate 123,821,503, forward strand.
AGGTTAGATTTGGGTATCAATTTAGGAAGAAAAACCAGAACTTTATGCGCTAACTAAATTTGTAGATGTCAACAATGATTATATAACTTTAGATGATTTCTCTGCTTTTTGTTCAAATATGGGTATTTCATTGGTCATATGTTTTTTGCTGAATAGCACCCTTTTGGATCTGTTAATGTTAAATAAAATGAGAAGGCAGATTAGGGAGGTTGTGCATGGTTGCATTATGTGTTGGAGATAGAGCTGGTTAAATTATCACTCTAAGTGATTAGCTTGATAGTTATTAGTTATCAGGTGCAGCCTTTTTATATTTAGAGTTTGTATTGAGTTTAGCCTAAGTATTTTCCTATAGCATTTATAAAAACATTGTATTGTTATAGTGTTAGTTTGGAACTGAAAGCTGCCCCTTATGAACCTTCCTGTGTATCTTTCCTAGTTGTTTAAATTAATTAGGAACATTTAGAGAAATTTAACAAGCCACATTCAGGCAGATTACACAGTTCTGTTGAAATCAAAGAATTTTTCAACATCAGGTCAGTTTTCTAGACATTTTGATTCATAATAACAGCAAAGAAAATAAGTATGCCCTTATACATACACACATATATATATATATGTGTGCACAACTGATACTGTATTTTCAATTTTTTTTCTATATGATGCAAAACTACAAAACTCAAAAAAAGGTCCTATATTTTTCTAAAGCAATTCTTTAACCTAGTTTAAAAGTAGTTTAAAATTTTCCAGTCATGACAATCCTAATTTTAAAATAAATTATTTACAGAACTGAATTCTTCTAAGATTTCTTTTTGATGTAATTTCTATCAATTACAGCTCAGTAAAACAAACCAAAACAGAAAGGTTGCTTCTCTCTGTATCTGAAGAACTCTTTAACTTTTAAGCTCTGTCTGACACAATGGCAATTTTATAATGTATTTGTGTTTTACATTTCGGTTGGATCTATACAATATGAGTAATATTATGTATCAATATTAACAGTTCTACTGTTCATCCTGTATACTGTTCATGAACTCATGTACTTGACTTTTGAATTCATTTTTACATATCTGATTCATGTGACACTCTTTCCTCTCCTGGATGAAACAGCTAGAAATGTTAGGATATGTTTTCCTTCTGTTTAAACTAGAAGCAAACCAGAAAAATCTATTTTGCAATTGTTTCTTTGAACATGTCTGTTAACATTGTGACTCAAAGAATAAATATAGCTGGTTTGATTTCAGGTGAATTTATTCAGTAGTGTTTACCATATTCAGTGACTAATTGGTAATCACGTAGCTAATATTCTGTGCAAGGAAAGACTGCACCATTGCTCCTGTCAAAAATATCTTCAAGGAAATAAGAGACATGTTAACAGTGTGTTAATACCTTTAGCATGTATTTTTGTTGTTTTGGTTTTTTAAAATTAGGTTGTACAAAATCCTTTTTTTGTTTCTTTTTTTAATGTCATATATCTTTGCAATAGAGTTGCCAGCTATTGCTAGCTTATATGAGAGCTGATACATGAGATCTTAAGACTGCTTTGTGCCAAAGTTCCTCTTCATGTTAGTAGGAACATATGTAGGAACATTTGTAATTATAAATGCAGAAGGGCACTTTAATTTTTAGCTCTTCAGCTGAAAAGAGTTTAGAGCACAATTATTTGTTGTTATGAACTTCATAAGTTCTTTTAACATATTTATCACTTTGAAAGTGTTCATGTCAGTGAGTATCAGATGTAATCAGATGGGTCATACTATATAAATCCTAAGTGCCAATTAAAAGAGAAAAGGCCAGAAAAAGCCTCTGTTTAGGTACAACTTGCTCATGGGGTGGTCTTTGGAAGTCTTATCCATAACTATGTATGTTCTTGTCTCTTGTCAGACAGTTCAGGAGAAGCTGTCAACATGAATGCTGCTGACAACGGGGTCAGTAGTCTCTGTGCAATATGTGGAGACCGAGCGACCGGAAAACATTATGGTGCTTCCAGCTGTGATGGATGCAAGGGATTTTTTAGACGTAGCATAAGGAAAAACCACGTCTATTCATGCAGGTATTTCAAAAGTTCATCTAGAGGCACTATATCAATGAATTTAAGCAAAAATTATATTTGTACTTTATCAGAATTTTTCAATACTGTTAGGGGATTTTCAGCTTTTTCGTGAGGAACGCTACTTGATATTACACATTCCAGAAATTATTTTCCAGGTGCTTGATGATATTGTTGATATCATTACATCACTCACAAGCTGTTTCACTCTTTTATTTATGATTACAAAAGTCATCTCTGAAAAAAAAAAGGGAAAAATGATCATATTTTCACTTCAGTGTAAAAACTGTAATATTTAACTGTTTTCTAAAATTCTTTCCTTATGAAGGTATCTTCTGAATAGAAAGTCTAAGATTTATAAATCTTGTTTTAAGGACTGTACAAACACATCTGCACATACTCCCACCTGGTGTGACACACAGGTCTTTTGAGCAGCATTTCCCCCTTCTGTCTGAATGGCAATCTGTTAATTTCCAAATGGTGCCCAAAATATCACACTGCACTATGTTTGATGAAATTATCTGTGTAGGCTCAGGGCTATAAACTGTCCATTCTGAGTAATAAGCAGAATATATGGAAAACTCAATGCAATTGAACAAATCACTGAAGGGGAGTATTGGGTTTTCATGCCAAGATTTTGGTAGTGATGGGGTTACAAAAGTGGATTCTTGTGAGGAGCTGTCAGAAGTGTCCCCTGTGTCTGGGGAAGCCAATGCCAGCCATCTCCAAAATTACCAAAGCTGAGCTTTGCTATCAGCAATGGTGGTAATAATTGGGGGGATAATGTATTCAAGAAGAAAAAATAATTATTGTGCAGAAAAAATTTGTAGCCAGAGAAGAGTAGTGACAATATGAGAGAGGAACAGCTCTGCAGATACCAAGGTCAGTGGAGAAGGAGGGGGAGGAAGTGCTTTAAGTGCTGGAACAAAGATTCTCCTGCAGCCCACGGTACAGGCCATGATGAGGCAAGTGTCCTTGTGAAACCCATGGAAATCCACAGGGGAGCAGATATCCACCTGCAGCCCATGGAGGACCTGCTGCTGGAGAAGGTGAATGCCTGAAGGAAGGATGTGACTTCATGGGAAGACTGTGCAGCAGCAGGCTCCTGGCCAGACCTGTGACCCTGTGGAAGGAAGACCCCACACTGGAGAAGGTTTTCTGGCAAAACTGTTGACCCTGCAGGGGACACATTGCTGTAGCAGCCCAATCCTAAAGGACTGCACGCTGTGGAAAGCACCCATGCTGGAAGGGTTCATGAAGAACCAAGCCCATGGGAAGGACTAACATTGGAGAAGTTTGTGGAGAACTGTCTCTGTTGGAATGGACCTGACAATGGAGCAGGTGAAGACTGAGAGAAGTCCTCGATTGAGCAGGAAGAAGCAGCAGAGACAACACGTGGTGAACTGACTATAGCCCCCAATCTCTGTCCCCCTATGCTATTGTTGGTGATGATAAAACTTACAAGAATGGCTTGTTACTGAAAATGTTGTTTCCTACACTCTTCTTTGGTTGCGTAATATTCTTAAAAGGAAACATCTCCCTTATAGACATCATACAGTGATATAGCATAGACATACCCCTAAAATGGTGTGTTAAGAGCTGATATAAGTGATTTCAGGAAGAGCTCTGCTTTTGCAGAGTCTGTTTATCTAACAAACAGATGCAAAGAAAAAAAGGCAGACATAGACCAAGAGAGGGACCAACAGCTCATATGCAATCCCTTAGGCACACCTGTCGCTGTGCATAATAGCCTGGGTAAGCTGCCTTGCAGTGTCATGCTCCATGTATTTCCTCAAGTCTTTATTTCATTGTGTTGGTTCCTCTCATTTCCTGTTTAGGTTGCCATCTGTAGTGATAAAACATGCAGCTTGTCCATTGTTACCTCCCAGTAGGAGTAAACACTGCCAGACAAGGGTAATGGTTTTGCAGCTAAGGGGCTCCTCTATGCCACCAACATTTGGCTTTTTCTTTGATTGTTCTTTGCTTTTTCTATTTGCAGCTTTTCTTCATTTTTTTCTTCCACTTCCATTTGATGCAGCCGGTTACTGACTTACCTCACAAATCAATTGAGGTATAAACGATGTACATACCTACAAAATTTTCCACACTTGCCTATTCCAATGCATACATGTTTATACACGTGCATATATTCCTGGAAAATTAGCAGGTATGAAACACCTCTCAAAACTGATTAATAAGGAAGAATAATCATTGCAACTGAAGCTGAGAGTCTGTGGTTATAGGCATTATTCTGACAGGACAGATTAGTTGTTTTTTTCTTTGTAATCAGGGTGCTACTTTATTAATGCTTTATACATTTACCTTTTCTTGTCTCTGATAGATTCAACCGACAGTGTATTGTTGACAAGGACAAAAGGAATCAATGCAGATATTGTCGTTTAAAAAAGTGTTTTCGAGCAGGAATGAAAAAGGAAGGTAATGAAGTAATTTATTATTTGATATACAAAGAAAAAGTCTAAATTATATTTGAAATATAATGAAAATTCTAAAAAACTCCAGCAGAATAAACCAATGGAAAGTCGGCTACAATACCTTCATAATGGGAAAGTGCTTTTACATTGAGGTGAAATGAATGTCTACTAACTTTCAGGGGAGTAAGCAGTTCTAGCGCTTGGGGCATTAACAAGTCCACGTGAATTTGCAACTGTATAATTCATTAATTCTGGCACCAAAATTCATTGATTTCTACATATTGAGCCATATGCTGGAATATTTCAAACAAAGAGATTTTACTTAAAATGTTTACCAAAAGTGAGTAATAAAATCACTGTCTGCCTGGTTTTTCCCCTGCCCTAAGTAATGACAGTTCCAATTTACTCGTTCTTCCCTTAAATTTAAATCTATGAAACATTTAAGCCAGACAAATGACTGTGAAATTGAGTGAAAAAGTAGTGGGAAGAGTAGTGGTAGCAGTCAGTGGAATGTCCACATTAATTAATAAAAAATCTAATTTCCCTAGAGCTTGATATAGGAAAATTGTTACTTAAGATCTCAATGACAGATATGAGAAACAGGTGTCACAGTGATTCTTCAGTCGGAGTCAAAGGACCAGATCACCACAAGATCAGAGCAACAGGGAAAGCAGACCAGTGCAAATATTAGAGGGTTTATTTTTTTGTTTGGGCTGTTGTTTCAAAGACAATAATGATGTAGAGGTAAAAGATGTCTTTATCTGTTTCAAATACACACTCAAATGTGGTTTGTCACAAACTTTGCTACCTTTTTTGTCTGGAGCGTGGGGCATCCTCTTGCAGGCCAGCCTGAAATGTGAGTGCTTAGTTCTCTTGTAATGTGGCTATCATTCTTTTTATCTGTACAAAGGAAGCTTTTTCTTTGTGCTCTTAAGTATCTGTCCTGTAGCAGTACTTGGCTAGTGATCAAGTTATTGGTATGAGGTAAAATGGATTTTTCTCCTTGAAGCTGTTTAGGGATATTCTAAACAGCGTTACACAGAGTATGAAATAGGTTTGCCTACTAATATCAATCTCCTTTAAGATACTTTGGCCTTTTGGAATTTGAGCCATTAAATTAAAAATATAAATTAAGCCATTGTATATATGTTATGTATCTGATGTGAAGAAAGGGGAAGATCTGTGAATATGCAGCGGCCCTAGAAGTTTCGCAAATAGCAGAACTTTACAGACTTTCAAAACCTGGAATTAAAGAATAGTTTACCTCAGAAGGGACATCTAGAATACATCTAGTTCAGCTCCCACTTAACGCAAGGCTGACATCTAGATTCAGTCAGGTTGCTTGGGACCCTGTCCACACAGATTTACACAGTCTGTGGGAGGGGAGATTGAACAACCTCTCACTCTGCAAGCTCTTCTAATACTTGACCATCCTCATTGGGAAGGGTTTTTTTCCTTATAACTAGTCAGAATATGTCTTACTGCAGTTAGGGTAGTGTCCATTGGGTCTTATCTTTTCATTATGCATCTGAGAAGAATCTGGCTCCATTTTCTGTATGCTACAGAAATGAAGACCCTCACAGTCATGTTGCTTCTCTTTTTTCCACATAAGCAAAGATGCCTGCACCTTATGCATCTTGTGGATTACATCTCCATAGTCCTCTGATGGACACTACCTAGTTTTCCAGCATCTTTCATGTGTTGGGGAGCCCAAAACAGAGAAATGCCCATTTCCCTCAAGATGCTAATGCAGCCTAGTGCACGGCACAAAATTTTTAACCCACTTAATGCTACTCTGCCTTACTCTGATCCCGCTGCGTCTAAGACTTTCAACATTGCTTTTGTTTTTTATAACCTCTCTAGATGACCAGGGCATGTCTCATAGTATAAGTATAGCATAGAGTCTGTGATAGATTTTCATGTTTTTAGCAAATCTCTTTCTTTTCTTTGGGACAAAGATAAGAGAGACTTCAGTTATTAAAAGCTTTACAAGTCCTCTTTGAGCAAATGTACCACCCTTCTCATGGAGTCTCTATTTAAGGCAATTTTAGCCTGAATTGACAATAAAGCTTTAGCCACATAGTCTATTCTAATAATCCAAAATTATGTGTATGTAGAAGAAAATTAAAGCATCCACCTATGGTGGGAATGTGCTTCACCAGTGATTGTCACTAGTGGTGTATTGTCAGAATATCTTACTATTTTTGCAAAACTAATCAATGCTGATTTTATTTTAATTGACTATGTTTGTTTCAGCATTGGCTGTTTGTTTCAGCATTCTTTTACAAAAGGTTATATTTTCTCTTTCCTGTCTACAACATACTGTGTGTTTGTTACCATACAAGATTTCTTCCTGTGACCTTAATAAAAGACCCATCAGTGAGTGTACTAGCTGCAAAAAAGTTAGTGCACCTCTGGAATAAACTGTGTGCATCGTTCAGATAAATCCTGAACCTACTCAGTGCACAGAGGTATTTTTGGTTTTTTCTAATTAAAATCTCTTGTACTATTCCTTAATTCTGTAATGCAGATTGTTTTCCACAATATAATAAATGTATCTTTGGGAATAAAGCTGCTGCTCTTAAAAGACAATGAAGTTCCTCATGCAATAGAAAGATTTCTATTGGCACAATTATTTTTTCCCCTTTTTCATTTTCCTTGGCCTAATCTTGGACACGATCTAGGTTTTAGAAGGATCTGACTGTCAGTACTTATTTTTTTTCTTCTTCTTTTAGTTTAAAAGCATACTTTCTTGGCTCATAAACCTTACATGTGCTGATTAAAGATTCCCTATCCAAAGCTCTTTCAAATGCCTGTTTTTGGACTTCATGAGACAAAACTTACTGAATTTACTGTCCTAAAACTTTCTTGGTGTGCTGGTTTTTCGATTGGTTTTTTTTTTTTCCCCTGTAACTTAGTTAATATTCCATAAAGTGTCTAGGAATGCAATGTCATTGAGGAGGAACATGAGATTTAAGTTTCAAAATTATTTTACTAGTGGATTAAATTCATTATTCATTCCTGTTTCATTGTTTCCTACAGCAGAGCATGAGTAGGATGTTCATACTTCCTCTGAGAGATATTTTTTCAGTGGTGATGCTGTACCCCTTGACCTGTTTGGCAGTCTGGAAATATCCATTTCTGCTGTTAACAAAAAGACTGACTTATTAAATTGGTTGAAATTGAGACCATGTGTTCAAGTTCAAAGGAAGAAAGAGGTTTGACTGTAATTAAGATAGTGACAGAAGTGCAGATGATTCAGTGTCTATCTGCAATTAGTTATTTTTTACAGGCAAGTAGTGTTCCAACAGAGACTGTAAGCATGCATTATCACCCTTCCTCATCGCTCAGATCTAAACACAGATCTTCTTTGAATGTCATATCTTTCAGTTCTTAGAGTTATCTTCTGGAATCTAGTAAAGTTCTGAAATTATTCTTTGTGTCAGTGTTTACTAGTCAATAAATGAGATGATTATTCTTTTCCAGCTGTACAAAATGAACGGGACAGGATAAGTACAAGAAGAAACACTTTTGATGGCTGCAACAGTCCCTCTATTAGCACATTGTCACAAGCCGAGACACTCTCCCGCCAGGTACTGAGATCTATCTCAAAATTGTTTAGTGACGTTAAGATCCCTTTTACTAAAATTAAATACTTCTCAATTTCTTACTGTATCAAAAATAATTATTGAGATTACTTTTTTCTTACTTCCAAAATGCACACAGCTTCCTCTTCTCAATGGAAGAAGCGGTAATAGAATACATTCTTGAGGCATAGTCAATAAAAAAATTCTACTTTGTCCAGAACAATATGTCTTAGGCACCTTTCTTAATAAAGGTTTATGGTTCTTACTGCTTTTAAATCAGTTACTGTCTTAGGCAGCTGGTGGCATCTATCTATCCTTGAAGCAGGCTTTCCCATGAAACATAGGGAAAAATTTGTCCAAAGCCATTACATTCAAAGGGGTGTGGACACTCATTTCCTTACGTTCTTTTGAAAATCCCATTTTTAATATCCTTAGATATTATAGGTAAGACAAACAGAAGTGTTCCAACTGCAGAGTCTATTCACATCTCACTTTTAAATTTTCTTTGCTTCATCTGAACTTCATTTTCTCTTTTTTTTTTTTTTTTTTTTTCCCTATTGAATCAATTGCTGAATGGAACAATCTCCAGTCCTTTTCTGCACCTCAGATAAATCATGGTCATTGATTCTGCATTCTTGCACCTCTTACTAACTTGCTTAGAATTTAACTGCCACCTTTATGATTTCATGCTGACTGATTTATACATCCCCAAATGTTTTGTAATCTCATCCTTTATAAGCATCTCTCTTAGGCTGGAGCTGCCTGTAGAAAATTGATGCAGGAATTACTGGGTTATAGTCTTTGGCACATATTGCATGTCCAGGCAGACTAGATGAATATAAGGTACCTTCCTACCTTTCCTACCTATACAGTATGAAATATATATCTATATTCATCTCCTTCGTAATTTTTGAACTTGCTTATTGTGCTTTTTTATAATACTCCTTAATCATTTCCAACTGGTATTTGCAATTCAGGAATAAGAACTGTCTTGAATAGAATCACATCCTCAGCTTTTTATAGCACAAAGTTCTTTTCAAAGAGTAGATTCTTGGCCTAAAACATCTCCTTGTGTATACACAAATTCATTGTACTTACTATTTTTTATGTTTTGCTAGAACAGAATTGCTTCCACTATGTCAAGCATATATGAAGATACAGTCTTGACCTCAAAGTCCAAGAGACTTCATTGGCATGATGGAAAAGCAAAGAAGTCCTAAAAGTACTTCTTTTTCCCTCAATTGAATAGATCTGTAAAATTAGTTCAGTCCTGATAAGATACTCAGAGCAGGTGGTAGTGTCCCAAATGTCCCCAATCCAAGTACTTCAGCTGTGAAATGAGGAAGATGGTGGCATTCATCTCTTTTGAAATGTTCATATTAAATAAGGAAAAATAGATATTTTCATCCTTTTTGAAGTGTTCGTAATAAACAGGAAAAATTAGTAATTTTGTTCCTGAAGATCCCTTATAGGGTTGAGTTTTCTAAGTACAATTTTTCTCATACACACCTGGGAGAGGCTTCCAGGATTATGTAAATATGAAAAGAGCATGCTGGACTCTCATATGAGAAAAGGCATCTGTCCCTAAAGGTTTACAGAACAACTGGTATAAAGTGTTATATTTTCATGTTCATAAACTCATTAATGGGTACAAGTTCCACTGGGAAATATTTCACCTCAATATAAGAAAGAAATTTTTTACTGTGAGAACAAGCAATTACTGGAGCAACCTTTCCAGGGATGTGGGGGAGTCCTTATCACTGAAGATTTTCAAGATGCAATTGGACGGGGTGTTAGATAATCTTGATGATTCCTTTGCCATAAAAGATTGGATTAGATAGTCTTTCAAAGTCCTTCCTAACCTGTGCTAATCTACGATTCTATCAAGTCAGTGAGTCCTGTGTTGTACCCCATAAATGAAAGGCAGGTTAAAGCAATAGAGAAATAGAAATTGAAAAGTTCGTAGCTTCACATCCTTGTCAAGACATACAATCCTGGGTGTTCATAATGAACTCCATGGGAGTCATCCCACGAATCCCCAGAAGTTCACCAAGTAATTTCAGCATGGAGACTATAATGTAAGACGTAATTTATAAAAATGCACAACTTTAAATAAATATATTAAGGGAAGGACAATGTATTAACTTCATGAGTCAGTATGTCTAACAGTTAATCTATCTCTTCTTTGCCTTCTTGTATTATCTTCTAGCTGCTGCATGGTTAGTATCATTTTCAGGTAGATCAGAGTGTGACCTACTATCAGAAATCTCTTCTTTGTACCTTTGAATCATGATCAAGACCCCTTTTACTCTTCTGGAGAAAAATGAAATGTATTGAATTTCTTTACTGTCTTTCTGTACTGAAGGTTTTCTAGACCGAATCGCTCTGGTAGCTCTCACCTGAATGAATATCAGTATTTTCAGCCTCCTTTTTGTAGAGGAGATGCCAGAAACGGATTCATGATTATAGCATGGATTTCACACATTCTCTGTCTACAAAGAGGCAATACCTCTAACCTTTTTGCTTCATGATAGCCTTTGAATTATGTGTCTGAGGAATTTTTCACCTGCCTAGCTGCTGTATTTCCGTGAGAGCTAATGTTCAGCTGGTTAACTGACATAAATATCTAAGCTGTTTTCACTGTTTTACACTGCTGAATTATGTAGGAAGCACAGAGCTTTAGTTCAAAAGCACAACTCCTTTTGACTACCAAGGATAAGGGATTTCACTACAGATCCCACTGTGGGGTCTAACATGGGTATATGAATGAAGGGAACTGGTACGAGTCAAACTAAATACTTCCCACCATCCTGAAAAGTGTAGGAATATGATAGTAGAAGACCAAACAATTAATTTCTTTTCCTGAGGAAGATAATTATGCTACATAATTCCCTGAATATGCTTTCAGTAATAAAACATAAAGGGAAAGTCAGTTTTATGGGCCTTGTACAGTGATGTTTTTATTTTCTCTTTTTCTTTTTCTTTTTCTTTTTCTTTTTCTTTTTCTTTTTCTTTTTCTTTTTCCTTTTTACATTTTTTCTTTTTCTTTTTCTTTTTCTTTTTCTTTTTCTTTTTCTTTATCTTTTTCTTTTTCTTTTTCCTTTTTACATTTTTTCTTTTTCTTTTTCTTTTTCTTTATCTTTTTCTTTTTCTTTTTCCTTTTTACATTTTTTCTTTTTTCCTTTTTTCATTTTTTTCTTTTTCACTTTTTCTTTTTTTTCTCTTCTTCTTCTTCTCTCATTTTTATTTCTTTTTCCTTTTTTCTTTTATTTTGCCTTTTCTGCCTTCTTTTTATTTTTGCTTCCCTAGTATGATAGCAACTATAAACTGGCCTTACCTTCTCAGGTTTGCCTTTATCTTAAGCTGGCTTTCCTGCTGGCTCAAGAGAACACCTGGTTTTGTTCCTTTCCTTGAAAAGTCATTAAGAATTTCAGGAATTGGCTCAGTAGAAGTGTCCAGCTTCAGGCCCAGGAAGATATTGCTCTCTTGCCATTTCACAGAATACTGTTCCCTGCAGGTGGTCTAATGCACACTCATATCCTTTACAGTTCCTCTGAAACATCTCAGACCTCTGCCTATACCACTACTTCATCATTACAAACCATTCTCCTCCAGGCACTAAAACCCCATTTTACCTTCTAAAGTTAATGATACTTGTCTTTACACTAGAAGAACGTACTACCCCTTTATCATTCTCTTTGTCTTATTATCTCTGTCCCTTAATATTACTACGTGCCACTATGAACTCTTTTTTTTTTTTTCTGAAATGAAGTAAATGTTAACCATTTTAAAGAAAAAAAAAAAACAAAACCAAAACACCTCCCTTCTACAAATGAAAAGAGCTCTATATTTTTAAAAATAGTATTCTGGAATGAGAAGATATTGTACCATGATATGATTAATTAAAGTTTTAGCATGTTGCAATACAAACTGGTAATAATGAGAAAGAAAAATTTATCATTTACGTGCAGGGTAATGGTCCATATGGTCAAGGAATTTCTCAAGAGTATCTGTGATTACTGCTGTGATTTTTTTCTTACATATGCTATTAACCAGTGGAAATAAAATTCTATGAAATTTAACATCATTAATTTTTTCTCTCTTTGGCCAGATCTCAGTTTCCAGTCCTGGTGCTAGCACTGATATAAATGTTAAGAAAATTGCTGGTGTTAGTGATGTCTGTGAATCTATGAAGCAACAACTTTTGGTCCTGGTGGAATGGGCTAAATATATTCCGGGCTTCTGTGAACTACCACTCGATGACCAGGTATAGGAGGAGACCAAAGAGAAAGCTCTAATTACTGCTCTGTTATGCCTGTGGTATTTAAATGTCAGGATGAAGCACTCATTCTTTTTTTGTCTGAACAAATAGAGCTGAGTACTAGACTGCCCTCTTAATTTATTTTATTTAAGTTGTGAAGTAGTACCACCACAACAGAAACGACATGAACAAAAAGAAGCAGCAAGGCAGCATGGCTTTAAGTGTTTTGTTCTTTTTGTAGTGTTTGGGAAGCAGAATATTTTCTGACCTTAAAAAGTATTCCTTTCATGTTTACCTTTCATTATAATATGGTATAAGACAGCATGTTATTTAATATGATGCAAGACTTCTCTACTTGCAAAAGCCAAAAGCGATAAGAATCTCAAACAAATTCCAAACATACTGATACCAATCCATAGCAAATAATCTTTCATACAATGCAGTGTACTAAAATTATATTGTATATAATAAATGTAAGGAAAACAAAGCACCAAATATTGAAAATTCACAAGAGTTTTTATGACAGAGAGGTCTGATCTAACATCACATTTGTAATATATTCTTATATATCACTGGCTTGTAGAGTAGGTTGTGCTGGCAAACACAGGACCAGAACCTCCTCATTGTGAGGATCAGTTCTCTGACAAGCAGCCTCAGAAGGACATCAATTCATTGCTTGGGATCTCTTGATTCCACATCAAAATCTGATTCATCTTAAAAATCATTCTGTGAACTGGAATTGTATAAATCCTTCTTTTTGCTTCTTCAGTATCTCAGTTTTTTAACAAAATCCTGCAAGTGTTTCGTCATCCTTGGTTTGAACTGAGTCATTCCCCCTTGTATCATTCCTTAGGAATATGGGTCTGTTTCACGCCACAGGAAACTCCCCAAAAAAGAAGTTAAATGATGTCTTCGCAGACCCACAGAGCACATATGTTCACAAGCTCAGCATACTCAAATAAGTTTAAACTGTTCATGTGAAAAAGAATTTCAAATGTCATTACTACACAAGGGCAACAAAAGCAAGCAAAAAATTTGCATCTTTTATTGTTAAGACAACATATGGAGAAAAAGAGGAGGTATCAAATATCCTTAAAATATTCCTATCTGCATTTGAAAAAATGAAATATCAGCTTAGAATGATAGGCTGAAAATGCCCCTGCTGCGCTTGAAGAGTACATGTTGGGAAATACTCTGAAATCTTAAGTACCTTGGAAAAGTAGGGACAGAGATGTTGAGAGAGAAAACAAGTGCCAGTTTTTCATTTTTTTGATAGCCAGTTTCTAAGGGCCATTATGCATTCAATTATGAAATAAGCCCTCTGGTTTTGAAAAAATTATTCCTGATCTGGGAGTCAGTCTGATTCACAAACCACAAAGGAGACCAAAGCAGCTGAGGTAACTCTACTGAGAACCTGAAGTCTTAACACATAAGAATTACCCAGGTACAGTGTACCTTTATATCTCTCCTAAACTGACTGGCTTGGATTAGAATTACTTGTCAAGAGATGAGTTCTTTGAGGAAATAAGGGCCATTGCTGAAATTTCAAGCAGACATTAAAACTTGAGGAAAGTAAATAGGTGACTAAGAGTAAACTAATAAACACAAGTTCCTTCCTAGTACAAATTGGGACTCCTCTTTGTGGACAATGGTGGCTCTGTCAGCATATCTAGCTTTGTTGGGACTAAGCTCTTTTAAGTGCTACATAAATTTTTGGTTCAAGAGAAAAGTGAAACGCTGATAGAACCAAATTTACTCTGACAGTTCATTACAGCCCACTGGAGTTTTTAGTGTCAACTTAATATGCCAGAGAAAACTTTGTCAAGGGAACACACACTAGGAAATAAATGCAGGTAGTATATTTATTGAGAAGTATTTTGCAGAACTTGATGTTTAAAATCTAGACAGAAAATGACATTTTAATTAGAAAGTGCTGTTTTGATGGTGTTCAGATTTTTACAGTCACTTTACATTTCACATTGGAATCTTAACAGTCTTCAATACGTACCTAAAACACACAGTTAGGTGTGTTCTTTTTTTTCACTCTTATTGAAACTTACTGCTTTATCATCTAAGGAGTCTGCTGTTTTTTTTCATGAGGTTGCCCTGCTAAGAGCACATGCTGGGGAGCACCTGTTGCTTGGAGCAGCAAAACGGTCCATGGCATACAAGGACATTTTACTTTTAGGTAAATATTGGTTTTGTTTTACTTACAGATGATGATGTTATAGTACATTAGCAACGATGTACTCACTTACGTGGAACAACTGTTCTGGCACAATCAAAGCAATGCATTCTGTAAATGCTAAATAGCTATTAATGGCATAATGTCACATGCCTGTTCTAGCAAAAGCAGGTGGATGGTTTCGTGTGAGTTAATACAGGTAATGGTCTACTGGAAAGCAGAAACTACAGTTTAAGGGAGTTCCCTGGCAATTGACTCTTTACGTTATCTTTCTATGCCTTTTCCCATAAAAAAAAATTGGAATAAAATAACAACACAAAGGTAAAAATCCCTTTGCGTAGGAAAGGAGTAGCCAGCCTGTTGCACATGTACTATTTTCAGTCTTCATGAAAACCATTTATCTAGAGCTTTCTCAGGAGTCCTTTAGACTCAGAGAAGACTACTGGCTAAAATATTAGATAGCATGTTACCTGCAACTCACTTTCCCAAGACCCCTCTCACTTCTTCCTCAATAGTTCCCATATGGCCACCACGTAAACATCGTTCCTGCTGTCCCTGCCGCGTGGCAGATGGGCGCGCCCACGGCACGGTGCCGAGGCACATCTGCAGGAGCGTGTTCTTGGTCAGCTGAGATGGCTCCTACAGAGGGTTATACTAAGGGAACATGGCTGTCAGGGAAGAGGTGTCAGGGAAGAGGATGTTGTCACTGATGGAAACATGTTCATGCAACGGAGAGGCCCAGTTATAAGATGAGATGTGTGCTGGTGTGAAGAGTGATGTGACGAGGCATTTGTTAGCCTTGTTTGGCACAGTGCTCTGCCAGTCTGAAGTGCACTCTGCCCAAAAGGGTCTCATTAGACATGGTCAGCATTGGGGCTGTTTCCTGAGACAGGCTGTTGGTTGTCTTGGACAGGATATTTGATGTGAGGCAGGGCTATATGGAACACAGACTCAGACTTGTCTCTTCACTGGTGTTGTGGTACAAGGACATTTTCTACTACTTGTTCTCCTTCCTCTTTGGGCCTGCCTTTTCATACCTCTAAATTAGCTTGAATTTATTTTTACCCACATTAAAAGGACAAGAAGGGCTTGGTCTGAAGGTATTTCTCTCACCAGCAATCCTTTCAAGATAAAAGCTGTACAAATGTCTTTCTTAAGGTAGTCTTTCTATTTCCCTAGATACAGTTTCACTAACAAAACTAACAGAAACAGGGAAAATAAATTTGCAATTTTATTTGGATTAGGAATAAGGTAAATAAGAAAATGATGATAAAATAATAGTAAGAAAACTATATATCATGAGCATCAGCAGATACACTAAAGGAAGAAACAATGTGAGGCTTCAAGGCTTATTTTTGATACTTGGAGGCAGGTATCTGTTTTATGAGTCATTTTGACATGGATTGCTTGTGATATAGTTATCAGTTTTTCTTTCAAAAACTGCATGGTGGCTTCTGAAAGCTCCACGGTATTCCTGGTGTTCTTCAGAAGATGAATTAAGATGTGATAGTGGAGACCTCCAAAATATATATTTTAAAAACCCAAAACTCAAAAGACTCTAGGTAAAATTATTTCTTGACTGAAAATTTTACGATGCTACTAAATTTTATTAGGAACAACAGAAACATCCATTAGAAAGAGAAGCTTTTCCAGCGTCTCCTCTTTTCTATTGTCAAATCCTTGTCATTTAGCTTGGGATATATTATTTTAATCAGGGAAGAATACATTTTAAGATCAATACATTAATATATTTATCTGTTCCTTAAGCATAAATTGCTTCATACTTGTAAATTCAAATACCAACCTTGGTCCTGTGGACTAATCAGTAACTAAATATTGGTGTTCTTATATGTACAGATTATTTACTGGCTGACAGCTATAATTTGCACATATACTCTGTTTGCAATGAAAAGTTGTGTGTGATGCAATAGAGAGTTACTACTTAAAAAAATTAACTCGATCAAGCAATATGAAATGTACTTTTGAAAATTGGCTTAATCTAGTACATTACATCAAAATGTTCCTATTAATTCATATGTTGATATTCTTTCTCTCTAAGGCAACAATTACATAATCCATCGCAACAGCACTGAAATGGAGATCTGCCGAGTGGCAAATCGGATTCTGGATGAATTAGTTCGTCCCTTCCAGGAAATTCAAATAGATGACAATGAATATGCTTGCTTGAAAGCAATTGTGTTTTTTGATCCAGGTATTTTTACAAAAATATCTCTCAATTGTTTTACATGCGATTGTATTGAAAGTAATTTTTTTACTGTAGCATCTGTTCATGTTATCTAGCTGAATGGAAAAGAATAATATGAAAAAGAGTAAGATGCTCCTCCCAAATCGTAATATGCCTTGACTTAAAGTTTTTGTCATTTTTAAAGATGCAAAAGGCTTGAGTAATCCATTGAAGATTAAGAATATGCGCTTCCAAGTGCAAATCAGTTTAGAGGATTATATTAATGACCGTCAGTACGACTCCAGAGGAAGATTTGGAGAACTTCTTCTTCTACTGCCTACACTCCAAAGCATCACTTGGCAAATGATTGAGCAGATACAGTTGGTTAAATTATTTGGAATTGTTAAAATTGACAGTTTGCTTCAGGAAATGTTACTGGGAGGTAAGCAATCAATTTGTTAAATTTACCATCTTGTATTATGTTTAATTTATATTTAACATAATATAAATTATCTTTATAGAATCCATAGAAAATAATTACATTATTTTATAATATAATAACTATTAAAATATTATTAATATTCAATATTATATTATTATTAAATCTAGGATTTTGCGATGTTGAGGGAACCCTGATCTAAGCTACCACTCTGACTCACTGGCTGAGCTTTGTGTTGTGTAATTGTTAGCTAAAGCCTTCTTGTCTTGGCAGTTCACCTTGTTTAACTTAGTCCTACAACAACAGATTTTGCTGTTTACCTCTCAGTAACTACTGGGTTGTTCTGCAATTCCCTAGGCAGATGAAAGAATCCTTAGAAATATTTCATGAAACACACTGTTATTGCAGTCAAAACAGTGAAAATAAACACAGTGCGTAATATGCTTGAAGTCTGCTTAAATTGTTTAATGAATACCCAGAGGCAATTATTCAAATTGCCAATCAAAATATTTACTCTGTGGAAATGTAATTACTGAAGTATAAGTCACTGGCAACAACACGCTCGTTTGCATTGATATATGCTCATGCTATTTTTGCAGGTACTTCTAATGATGCCAGTCATCTGCATCATCCAATGCATCCTCACTTAGCCCAAGATCCATTAACTGGCCAAACTGTCCTCATAAGTTCAATGTCTGCTCCTGTACATACAGAACAGATACGTAAGTAATTGCAAGTTAGCCTTCTGTCATAACACTTCACTGTTTCATTTTAAAATATTAATTAGCATGGTGACCTGTCAGTGTTCATAGAGCTATTTCCTCATCATTCTTAAATTAAAATAATTGTGTATTAAAAATGTATGCATGTAAATGGTGTAAAGAATAGACTTTGACCTGAATTTAATTTAATTTAAAAAATTCAGCTCCATTTTGATATATCATTGTTTTTACATGTACAATCTTTAATAAACTAAAAATTCTGATCATTAAAATATCCTGTTTCCTGAGCATGCCAAGGCACTCTCTTTTCCAAGCATGCAACAGGACTCCCTTTCAGTGCAGTAGTGTATATATGTAGAGTAGACCAGGCTAATGAAATATATAATTATTTCTGTGGTTTTTTTCAGCAACTCCAGAAACTCCATTACCTTCCCCTCCACAAGGCTCTGGGCAAGAATACAAAATGTCTGCAAATCAAGCTTCAGTCATTGCACAGCAATCTATTTTGAAGCAAAAACCATTGTGATATTTTTATCTATGTCTTATCCTTCCTTCGTTCCCTTCCTTCTCTTCCTTTTCATGCACTAGATAGATTGGTAGAACACTTGCACATTTAAAATCTCAGGTTGATAAAGGAAATTATTTCCTCAGCAGCCACTGCTAAGTGGGTGTTCCTTAAAACACCTCATGATTTGGAAAGTAATGCTGTTCTGACTACTGCATACAACTGTAACTGTGGATGCTGCAGTCTGACAAATATGTATAGAGGTAGATATTATTTTTAGATCTTACAACTGCACAGATTCATGTTTTTATTTCCTGTTTTAGTTTTGTCTTAATATTATTGTTTTAGGTGTGTATATAATTTTTTCTGTGTAATGGAACTGCTTAGTGCTTGTTTAGCTGTGAATTGTAGATATGAAAAAGTGTGTTATTCAGGCAAAAGCCAAGATTCCACTAATAGTAGAACATTAGGCTACTAAAAAAGCACATTAATGGGAAAAAAAAAAGGAAAACATACTTAATGGACAGAAAACCGCAACTATTTTAAAAAATCTCGATTCTAAGGACCATCTCTTTCAAGTAAAATTTCAACAAAAGCATTGGATCCTCCCTGCTTAACAGTTTGTATGAAGCAGAAGGCCTGCCTGGGTGAATATGCTTGAGGACTTCTTAAAATATATATATATATATATATAATATCTATATAATATCTATATAGATATTATGTCTATATGTAGTCAGTTGGCCCATGCTGAAGCATTTATACTGATAAATACTTAGAACAAGGACTAGTAGGCTTTTTGATCTGGACTAACTAGTACTTTCCCAAAAAAATTATGTGCTCACTTTGAGAATTAGGCCAGTCTAGGGACACTTTTCACTTTCAGGTACTTTGGACACAGCCCTTCTCTTTAAGAGTACAGAGAGTATCACAGAACCGCAAAATAAACTGAGTTGGAAGGGACCCACAAAGATCATTGAGTCCAACCCCTGGCCTTGCCCAGCACCATCCCCAAGTCACACTATATACCTGAAAGGGTTGTCCAAATGCTTCTTGAACTCTGTCAGGCTTTTCTGTGACCACATTCCTGGGGATCCTGTTTCAGTCCCCAACCGCCCTCTTGGTGAAGAACCTTTTCCTAATATCCAGCCTAAACCTCCTGACACACCTTCAGGCTATTCCCTTGGGTCATGTCCCTGGTGACTACAGAGAGAGATCAGTATCTGCTCCTCCTCTTGCCCTCACAAGGAAGTTGTAGACTGAAATTAAGTCAAACTAGGACCATGTCAGGGCAAGAGGATACTTCGGGATGTTTGGTTTACTAGTGTGAGAGCAGCCATTGTGTTTATTTGTCTAACTGGGTAGTAAATACATCTTTCAGCAATCACTAAAATTCCCCTACTGAAAAGTTGTAATTAATGCAGTAGCTCTGTGTTTGGAGAGTTATGACTTAGAGAGAGAGGAGAATTAATTGCAGGGGCAGATGTGCCTGAGTTCAGCTCCAGGTGTTTCTGGTTTGAGCCATGGTATTTCAAGCCAGAAGGCAGCCAGAAGACAGCACACCCTCTCAATTCACATACTCATCCTCTCAATGTCCAGGTTTTCAGAAGCATGGGCTGACTTGCTTTTCTGTGATGAGCCCCTTTCTCCACCTCTTCCTCCCCTTCCAGTCTGGGCATCCAACCTTGACTAGGCTTTGTGTCTGGAGTCCATAACAACCCATCTGGATTTGGACCCTCTGTGAATTTGCACAAAGTGGACCTTGTGACACATGCTCACTTGGGGCATTTATACTACTCAGTTACAATTTGTGAAACTAATCTTTTATGATATATGAAGTGATATGTTGTTCATACAATACTAACATCATAAGAAAATCACCGCTTCACATATTTTATTTATTCCAGACAGCAATGATTTAGTACTTTAAAGCAGACTTTCTACCAGAAGATATGTGAGAGAGAAACAGACAAAAAAAGGAGATAATAATATATTGCAGTTTGCTAAACTATTGCAAAGAGAAAGGATAGTGGAATCAGAAATTCTTCAAGGTGAGATGTTGATCACCCTGAACCAGAGATCTTCATTAATCACAGCAACCAGAGGTGGTGCAGTTACACTCTTGGCTTGTAAAAGTTGCTCAAACAATCCAAAAGGATTCTTCAAACACATTTTTTGTAGGCCGGAAATGCAACACAATAAATTCTGAGCTGACCTGAATATTCAAAAGGTTTAAATGAGAATGCACCTACCACCAGGTAGACATTGTGTTTCTTTGTTATTTTAAAGTAGTTGCTTTTGTAAAGTCTGTATACAGTAGCTATTAATGTTTGCCTTTCGCTTTTTAGATCCTTTTCATTTTTTTCTGTTTATTGGTTTTCTGTTTTTTTTTTTTTTTTCTAAAGCATTGCTCTTTTTACAAGTTCCTTTTAATATGAGTTTTTATGACAGAATGAGGTACTGAAGTTTTGCCATTAACTTTAAGGGTATCCAGGCTCTGCTGTTTTTCACAAGTTGGCCACCAAAGCTTTACAGTGATACACAAAGGTAAAATAAGTGTGAGAAATACTGAGCAGCCCAAAAGTTTACTGATTTAGCTTACTTTTGTGTACTTGTCATAGAAAGAGTGTTGGACTCTAGGTGGATCTTCATGAATTTACTGGGTCAGATAAATGAATTCAGCTACATATACATGGCAGTATTGGTCTGACTAAAAACATATAACTGGAAATAAAGATCAGTCCCCCAGCTGACCACCGTTGCCTTATGTAAGAGATGTGCATAATAGCTTACTTTATTTTTCACAGTGAACTTTAAATATCAAGTGTACAATAAAATGTTGTCACACACTGCCAAAATGTACTGGAGGAAAAATATACTTTAGTATTTTATCTGACAAAAAGCTGTTGTCTATTTTGTATGATATATTACATTTTTGAATAAGAACACCACTGTAATTTATTGGGAAAAGCTGATTTATTTTATAAATGTAACATTATTTTTGTAAACTTAATTATGAAAAATCAGAAATGATTAGTGCTGTTAAATATTAAATTATAATGAGATGTAACTTTATATGTTTGAACTCTGATATCAAGTTTTTGTATTGAGCGTTTGGAATTGAAATGGTTGCTGGAAATATTTCAAATGGACTGTTTTTCATCAAAGCTCAATAAAGAAATATGAATGATCCAAATGACACATTTGCCTTTTAGTTGTTTTTTTGGGGGTTTTTTTGGGGTTTTTTTACTATTTACATAAACAATGAGAATGGTTTATATTCCTTACACAATGAATAAGTATATAACTAACATGCTTTCATCTCTACGGTGTTCACAGCATCAGGATGGATGAGGTTGGAAGGGACCTCTGGAGGTCATCTAATCCAACCCCCTCTGCTCAAGCAGGATATTGAAATCATATGAAAGAATCTGATGGCGACATTTTAGTTGATTCTGCTGCAACATGGCAAAATATTACATAGCTATGGTCTTCAATTTTTACTTCTGACTCAGAACAGAACTGAAGCACATGCTTAATTCCATCTGTGTTTAAAATTAACCATATGTTCAACAGTCTGGTTTTTGCTGGACAGGGATTACTTAAGAAATCACTGTCTTTGCTCCAGCGCATTGTTATTTAGAAAAAATTAGGTGTAATTTGATAAAGATATTGTAAACTTTAGAAAGACTCTTTACAATATATTTTTTTAGATAACCAGTATTTCCTCTGCTTGGAAATTATGTCCAGTTGCATGTATCTTTACTAGATTTTGAATAGAAAGGGGGTTAAAGTGTTAGTTTGTTTGGTTTGGGTTTTTTGTTTTTTTGGTGGTTTTTTTTTTTTTTTGTTATTGTTGTTTAGTTGGGTTTTTTTTGTTAGCAGTAACAGTGATTTGGGCTGCTTACTTTTGCTCAAATGGGCTCTACTCTGGAGTGCAGAACTGCAGGGAAAAGCTGCCATGGAGACTCCATTTTGAATGCTGGAGATCTTGTGGTCCTTCTGAGGAACTTGAATCAATTGCTGATTATTCTACATGCAGGAAGCCTCTACTTGTGAAGGCTGACTGGGGTGTAGGAGGTTTGTGATTTTAGGGAATGGAAGAGGTGTTTTTTCATCCTAAAACAAAGGAAGTATGGAAACCCCCTTAAAACTTCAATGCTATGAAGTGCTGACAGACTATTCTTCAAGGATTTTGATAAATCAGCTTTACAAGTATCCGCAATAGGTGAATCAGGATTATGTGTTTTACAGAGAGAGATAGATGAACTAGCTTTCGGTTCTAATCATTATCCAGAATTTCTCCCAACTAAAGGATTCTGAAAGGGAGCAAAGATATTTACTGAGCTCCAGGAATCTTCTGTGACAGAAAATTTAACATACACAGAATGTAAGAGAATTTGTTATAATTCTTTTTTTTATTCATATACTTGGAAGTTCTGTTTTTACCTCAAGAACATCTGTCAGTCTGTGATGGCCTAACATTTTTTTTTATTTCTTTAAATAGACCATTTCTAGTTGTGCATCACCATTTGTGATACTTATGCTAAAGTATACATTAAAGAAATACTTAGATCAACATTTTAATAAGTCTCTCAAAAATCTTCTGTATTGCTTTGCAATTAATTTTTACATTTTTTTGTTGGGTCTGATACAGATGCATTAGCTTTCTTCTTTCCCTTTATTCTCCCTAGGAATAAACAAGAAATGGGAAAAAAAATTATCACCAAATTTAGAGTTATGATGGTAACAATGCAATTGTGCTTCTCTTTCTTCTGTTGTTTTTCTAATATTAAGATAGGGGAGATGGTTGTCATCAAGGTTGACATCAATCACTATTTTCTTTTGGTTCCTTATTTTCTTGTGGCAAATCCAAGTATTTTCATTAATTGAATAGTCCATGTGTAAATAAAAAGCCCTCTATGAAGCTAAAAGCTATATTTGATTGCAGAGAGGATTAAAGGATTTCCTGCTCAATTGCAGGAATATATTTTCAAAAATTCATTTCATAAAAATTAAAATACATGCCTTATTTCTAAACAAAAATATAAATATTTCTATTAAAGGGTAAGAAATGAAGACAAAATCAAATATAAAGATTGTTATATAATGACTGTGACAGAGAACTTCCACTTTGTATCACCAACTATAATAATTTCCTTTTCAATATCACCTAAACAAGATGGGCAAAATCTCATCCAGACATAGGCCTATAGATGTTCTTACAACAATGATCTCTATTTTTTAATATTATGATGGAGCTATGATTGCTACTGACATTATGTCCTAGTTCACCTGAATCAAGTGTCAGTCAAAGATGCCACGTCAATACTAGATTTACTGATGCTGCTGAGAGGGTAGCCACCTCCTCACAAACAAAGCCTGACGTGACAGCTTCTTCAAGTCACATCATGGTGGGGCAACCTCGCATCAGCACAAGGCTCTTAATTACCCAATGATTTCGGGCCTGACACCACTTCTTCCTTTTGCAAGGGTGCATGTCACCAGTGTCTGACACGATGAGGTGAACAGCAGCAAGCGATGAAGGTTTTCCTTTAGCCAGTCTGGTCAAGGGGTAATTTCATCTAAAGCTTACACTCTCCTTTGAGACTAGAGCAGAAAGCCTAGAAATCCAGAGTTTTAAAATGTCTTTGGCTTTGATCTGAATAGCACTGGCTGGTCTTTTTGAGTTTAATGTAGCAAGAGTTGAACCATTGAGTGTCCTGTGTCTGATTGGGCTCAGTGACATTTTGGGGTCTGGCCTCCCACTTGCCTCCTTTGCCAGGTTTTTGGTGGGTTGAGCAAAATTGAGACAGAATTTCAATTTTTGAATACTGAAGTTCTTCAAGGAAGCATAATCATAAAAGATTGCACACAGAGATGTGTCTCAGACTGAAATTACCTGAACAAGTTGAAAAAGTTAGTGATTAGTTAGGAAAAAAAAGAGTACATAATAAGGTGTTCTTCAGCCTTTCAGGGGAATTCAGTGAAAGGAGGAAGGAAAGAAGATGCACAAAAATTGGCTAACACTGTTGATTTCACAAGGATATTAGGAAAACCTCTTTACTGAAGGTATTAGATTAAACAGCTTTGCTCCATATATTCAATGTAGTTAGGTCTGTGGTTCAGTGTATCACCTGTAGATTGCAAACTTCATACTCAGAGCAGCTGATTTAATCTACAGTTTTTATTAAGCATTTCATGAAACATGTCCCTGCAGGTTTACATGCCCTCATGTGCCCACTGGCAGCTTGTTAGCTGTTCACAGGGCTGTTCTACAGGGAGGTCTGGCCACATTCTGCATCACAGCTCTGGGACCCTTACTCTAAGTATTACTTGAACACATTCTTTACCAATGGGCCATAGTGCCATGGGAGTGAAAGAATGCCCTTCACGTAGCCCATGGCAGTTCTTACTGTCACCAATGCCCTTTTATCATCACGCCTTGTTTCATATGACACAGTTGAATTTGCCTGTTGTATCACCTGCTATGCCATGCTCTGTTTCATGCTTCTCACAAAGCCAACTGAGACAAGATAAAACTTTGGTGGGGTTTTTAGCAGCATTCAGAGTCAACATTTCACTTTGATACAACTTTGGAGCAAAAACCAAAGTGTTGGATCCGGTGATGTTCTCATCTGTCACTTTCATGTCAGCCACCTGATATGCAGAGTGTTTGTGTCACCTATCACAATGGCTCTTATTTCCTGTCTTGTTCAAATAAAGCAAGTAAATAGGTTGGGTTACAACTGCTCTCCAGCTAAAAGTACGATGAATTCATAGAACACAGTTTGAGATAATATTGAGCTGGTTTTTTTTTAGTCTATGCATTCTGTAGCTTAAATGAAATGGTGCAGCTTATGTTACATTTTTATCAGCAGGCAGTTTTTTTCTTCTCTGTTTTTTTTTAACCTCCTCACAATTGAATGAATTTTTGTGAATATGACTGCCCAACAAAGCATCCAGTTTTTCAGATGCCTGTCTTTTGTAATTTAAATAATGTAAGCATATGAACATAGAGTTTGAATTAAGAGGCAAAGGCAATCTCACCAAAAGAGTTTATTCAATATATCTCCAACATCATCTATTTCAAGATATAATTAAGATTACCATGGCCCAAGTCTAATTTACTGTGGTTTCCAAAAAGTGGAGCAGATAGCAATTGCAATAGAGGACAAGAATTTTCCATATAAAATTTTTCATTGTCATATTAGATTTTTAATGAGCATTATTCTTGATCAAAATGTAATAAAATGGAACTATACTCTAAAATATGCAGACAGATGTACTATAAAATAACAAACTTTATATATTTAATTTATGTACTATGAAGTACACTTTTCTTTTGCAGAATGAACATTAATATCCATTTTTTATCTCAACACCAAAATCACAATTTAACTGCAGTACGATCTGTCCTCTATTTTATTGTGAGCTTTTTTGCAGGTTGATTAAAATTGCATTGTGTGATTAAACACATAGAGGCAGATATTCTGTCCTTGTGACATTGTGCCTCTTTCAGAGATTGACAGCCTGAGGTGCTGCTCATTAACCAACAAATAATTTGAAAATGAAAAGAGGAATGGGGTCCTTCTGGAGGGCAGGAGAGGAATCCCCATCGCCCTGTTCATGAAGAAGGCACCGTTGGAGCTTTCAGCTTTTGACTTTGGAAGGAGACGCCTGCTTAAGGAGAAATTTGCACTTTTGAAGATAGGGGTAACAGTGGGGGAAAAAATCCCTTAAAAATATAGAGGTGTAAGTCTCAAGGGAACCCAGTTAGAGAGGATAGATTCAAGAAAGCTTGATGAGCACAGAAGGGCAGTTAGTGCAGGAACTAACATAGTGCTATTGCCTTTTGCAATGCCTCAGCTTCTGGAGGTATATCAATATGTGAAAGGGAATCTTTCTTTTGTCATGGTCAGAGCAAGCTTGAAGGCACCATGGTTAACAGAGAACCTCCTTAAACAATGAAACTTAAAAGCAGAAAAATAAGGTCGATTATTATTTTGATTTTGAAATAATTCAGTTTATTGATTTTTTATACAAGTCAGTCTTTCTGGTATTCTGGGTGCTCTTAACAGATTTTAAATGCTTGGAATCAACTGTGATATGTTAGATGTCATCTTTGTGTTCTGCTTGCTAAGGGAGGGGGGTGGGAGCAGTGAATGAACACAGAAAAAGGTCAACAAAAAGCCAAAGCCATGGAAACTCTCAGATCCAAAGATTATACTTTCTCTAGCAAAATAAATAAACTCATGGAACCTACTTCAGCTAAAACATGTGAATAGAATAATTTCCTCAAATTACTATCTTCAACCCTAATATAATTTGCTGCTGATAAAAGGTTCTTTAGTGTAATAACTATTAATTGCATTACCCTGTCCTCTCTCTCACCTGAATCTTATCTTTCCCAGAGTAAGAGTCCTTATTTATTTACAGCTTAATTTATATTGAATCTTGTGCCTGAGAATCCTTGAACCCATCAAGCTTACAGCACTTGTGTTGTCACACTGCCAGCCCCATTTCATGAAAATTCAGGCCGAGTTTCCTGGAGCAACCCCCTCTGCCTACTAGAATATCTAGAAAAGGCAAGAGAAAGCAGCAGATTTAGAAGGATGCAGAGCACCCTGTCATTTCTGTTACTCACTGCTGCTGAATTCACTACCTGCAGTGTATGACCTCTGAACATGTATGGTAGTTCCTCACATCACAGGAGACATATGGTGACATAAAGTTCTGTGTGCTGCCACTCATTTTCTCTGCAAAAGCCACATCTGTATTGTTATGGGGAGTGTTTGGAAGGATACAAACAGCACAGTTATTTCATCCCATTCTTTTGTTTAAAATGCAAAAATATATGAGTCATCCTTTGGCTCTTTGCACTTCATTTCATTCATAAATATTGATGTTGGCATATTAGTAAAAATACAACACTTAAACCTCATCTTATCTGACAGATTTTACTCTTTTCTGTTATGCACTTTATTAAAATAGTTTTTTGTCTGTGTTTATCTTCTAATACCACTTGATTTTATTGCAAGGTAGTTTAGGATTTTAGTCTAAGTTTATAATGTGACTGTGGGAGAATAAAGAAGTATACCAGTATTTCTATAAATGAGGCATCATGACGGTCAGAGTGTGTGCTACAATGCTTCAAAGTGGCTCATCTCTGAAGTTCTGTAATTTGGTGCACTGTGTATTCCAGGTTAATCCCCAGTACACACAAACCAATTCACCAATTTAAACCTCATTATTTCCTGTCACCTTGTTTTAAACTGCAACCACTGCAAGGCCAAAGCTGTGCCTGTTGTCTACTGTCATTTGCTATATATATGGAGACACTGAGAGTTATTTGCTGACCTTTGAAGTAAAATGTCGAGCTCCTTTAATATTCTTTCATTTCAGATGATGAGGAATACCACTGAGAGTGCTCGGTCAGTCCCACGTGACTCGTGTCCTCCCTGGTAATGAGGCTAAGTGGCACAGGTGACCCCGAATGTTAGGGAGCAGCAGAGTGCCTGCTCCAGCATATCTGTAGGGCTACACCACCCTGTAGCAGGAAGGGAGTTAGTTTCTGCTTCTTTTTCTCTGGTATAAATGTAGCTCAGCCTCCACTAAAGCAGATGCTACATTGGAATGATTATTATCCATGCATTGGGCATGCATGTTTCTTTATATGAAAAATATTACAGTGCAATATTATGACACAGTACAAAGCATTATGGTATTATTGAAAGGAAAATTTTACTAAATTCCACAGTAAGTCTTCCTTACAGTTTGGACAGACTTTTGCATGAGTAAGCCAACCTGAGGAAAGATAATAGGAGTCCTAGAAATTAAGAGTATTTGGGTATCATTTACTCTTATAACCTAGTGTATAAAAGTACCTGCCTTCAGAACATAAGGTAGAACTCTTCAGCCTAAGACATTTGAGATAGAATCTAACAAAATCTACTTAGCACTCTGACCTGATCTGACAGAGCACTTGAGCAATGCTTAAATTCAGAGTCATGGCTGACTTCATTGGAGCTCCTGGTAGGCTTAGGGTCGAGCACACTGGGACATGCTGTACCACACAGGGATAGGCAGTGTGCACCGCGTGCCACCCTGTGGAACAGAAAGCACTGCAGGGCTGCAGCCATCATAAAAATTATTGCTGCTTCAGTAACAGTTGTAAAACAAACACACCCACTTCCAGCAGAATGGATGTTTTCTCCCATCCACAGGAAGTAACACAAGAACATGAGTTTAGTCTGAGCTAAGTGTCCTCTATGGATCACATAAGTTTCCCCAAATCCTCATAATTTTGAATATAAAATTAGTCACAGATGGAAAGTTGTTATTTTAATCCTTGGACATTTGAAGGAAACATGTAGCTCTTTCCATCCACACCTAGGGGTTCTGGTCAACAACTGGATGAACATTTGCCAGCAGGGTGCCCAAGTGGCCAAGGTGGCCAATGGCATCCTGGCCTGGATCAGAAATAGTGTGGCCACTGGGACTAGGGCAGCGATCAACCCCCTGTACCTGGCACTGCTGAGGCCACATCTCAAGTCCTGTGTTCAGTTTTAGGCCCCTCACTACAAGACATTGAGGTGCTGGAGTGTGTCCAGAGACAGGCAATGAAGCTGGTGAAGGGTCTGGAACATAAGTCTTATGAGGAGTGGTGGAAGGAGTTGGGATTGTTGAGCCTGGACAAGAGAAGGAAGTTGTGGTGAGGTAGGGGTTGGCATCTTCACCAGGAAACTAGCAATAGTACAAGGGGAATGATGGCCTCAAGGTACCCCAGGTGAGGTTCAGGTTGGACATTAGGAAAAATTTCTTCACTGAAGGAAAATAAATGAATACTGAACCAGTATTTATTAAATACTGTTAAATACTGAAACAGGCTCCCCAGGGAAATGGTAGAGTCATCATTCCTGGAAGTGTTCAAAATAAGAGTAGAAATGGCTCTTTGCTGTATGGTTTAGTGGACATGGTGGTGTTTGGTCAAAGACTGGACTTGATCTTGGAGGTCTTTTTCTACCTTAATGAGTCTATGAATCTATGATCTATGTGAGAAGTACTGTTGGAACTGAATGCTGGGCCACCAGCTGAGAAGAAACTTTTGTTTGATCACAAAGCTGTGCCCACAAATAGTTGCAATCTTATCCTTGCAGCCAGGCTGGAAACTGAATGGACTGTGAGACCTTGAGCTGTGTTCTAACACTTTTTGACACAGCCCTCCTCAAAATGGATCTAATGATGAGAACTTTGGGCTATAACTAACACATAAATCTAAACTTTGGCACCAATTTTCAAAGGTATTTTGTCACCTATCTACTACAGAAATCAATGGAAGCTGGCTACCTAAATAGTAATTAAGTCTGCATGTATCTCTGAGGATCTGTGCCTTTGATCTCAAAATATGTCAGTCCAGCTCATTACAAGCTGTACATTTACTTTAAAAAATATATGAGTTATAAATTAAGGATAAGATTAATTAATAGTGGCATTATAACTGTAGCAAAGTAAAGAGACTGATTGCCCTGACAGAGAAACTAGAAAGGATAATGGATTTAATGGCATGTGTTCTAATGGAAAAAAATAACCTATTACATGAGTCTGTCATATCTGAAAAAAATGTGGCTACCATTTGCAGTTCATATAGGGACGAAAAGGTTTATATACCAGCAGTATATAAATCACTGAAAAGAGTAAGTTGAGATCTTTATAGTAGCAGTGATATATTTTCCCTTGTGGAAGCCTTAGCCCAATTTTGTATCTATAGAATCTCTCTCTAACACAAGGGACTGACATATCTCAAACACCCAGTTCTGGGGAAGGATGTATCCTGAATGGAGACACAGGTTCTGAGCAAACACCTATGGAGGAACAAGCATGAAACCTTCCTGTACTACTGGATAACTCAGGGATCTCATAATTCAGCTTACTAGACTGCTGTGGTTGTCATGTAAAGTACGTTTTGAAGTATGGTAAGGACAGAGAACCTAAATCAAGAATGAGAATTTGATAGGTGGCCAGTGAGCTAGGAAGTTAAACATTCCTAGTGCAGGTATCTCTCATGTAGGAATTCATGTGTGCTAACCACTGAGCTGGCTGCTAAAATGAAGCACAGGTGTTTTCCTTCTTCATCCCTTTTCCATTTTTTTTTATCTTCTTGAGGAAATTTGATTGAGTTCAGAGCCATTGGGGCTAAGATGCTTCTGGCTGTGTATACAAGTAAAAATTTAGGAGCTTTTCTATAGGACCATGGTATTAGACAGAATTTTGAGGATGACAGTAGCACCTCAGCTCCCCTTTGGTCATAGAATCATGGTTTGGGTTAGAAGGGACCTTTGAAGATCATCTGGTCCAGTAATGAGCAGGGACAACTTCAGTAGACCCATCCAAAATGACCTTGATTTTTTCCTGGTATAAGCCATCTACAGCCTCTCTGGGGAATCTCTTCTAGTCTCACCATCCTCATTGCAAAAAAATTTTTTCCTTGTACCTAGTCTGTTGTTGGAGACCAGACAAAAACAGCCTATGGAAATCCCACTCCAAAACTTGATGATGCTGAACAACCACTGCTCAGCAATTTCTACATGCTGCAGGATGATACTGTGGCCTCTGAACCACCTCTGGGCTCTCACTATCATGCCAGCTTACATACTGCAGGCATCATATTTGTGTCAGTAGAATCTCAAAGATATAATGCTCTGATATGGTTAAACTGCTTTTAGAACCATGTTTGCATTTTCAGGAATGTCTGTGCTAACTTGGTCTTCTTCACCTATGCTGCACTGTGCAGCACAGGCATGTACTTGTGTCAACCTAGTTTTCAGTGCTAGCTTAAGAGGAGTTTTTGCTACTTCCCCGAGTCTCATTTCTTAATTATCCTATCCATGCAGATATGGTGGAGGAAGTAAGTAAATTTTAAAAATAAATATAACTGAACATGATGTAAGTGCTACATGAATGTAGAGTCAAGCTGATATAGAATGAAATGTGATGACAGCAATAATTTTACCTGGAAATAGTGTGGTGAAATTACTGAGACTTAAGGATGCATGGGGTTTCATCATGCTTAGAAGCAAGAAGTACTTGCCTAATTCTGATGGCTGTGAATATTCTTAGCTTGCTGTTATCATCCCAAGTGCACTTGTACAAAAGTTGCAATAAGAATAATAAAATAATAGAAAATAAAATAAGGGTTTGCAATTACAGTAAAACAAATGATCTTGGTTTCATATTCCCAGGGCTTTTGATTGAAAGTGATGGATAGTGAAGAAGTGTCTAAGGAGCAGAGTGATGACCGGTGATGATTAAGTGCAGGGTTCAATTTGGGAATGGAGGGTGGCAATGCACAACAAGAACTGTTACCTAAGCCCTCCCCTTGTTCTGGGCTGCTGAATGGGGACCAGCCCGCAGGCAAAGGTTAGAGCAGCCCTGAGGCTGCTAAGTAGACAGATCCCTCTGCAAGTGCAAGATTACTCCCAAAGGAATGTTATTGACTGCTCTGTTCAATTTGGTTTTAAATGATTCATGTACTAATTGAGCTTCTACTACTTACCAGCTAAAAATATCATTTGACCTGCCTGTTGGGGAACTCAGCCTTGTTCCAGTGTCCAGACAATTGTCACTGTGCAATTGACCACCACCACCAAAAAACAAAGAAATGCCTGCAGAGCGAATTGTGCTGATTGAATTTGCTAGGCAAGTGTGTTTGGATAAATATCATGCTGTGGATGATTTTTTCAAGAAACAAAACTATGAAATGCTTTAAGGCACAGAAGAAGAAACCTGAACCTAGCACATTGTTCAAATGTCATGGTTCATGCTAGTAATAGAAAAAAAAATGGCAGACAACTGCATATGATCTTCTTCATAAGTATTTACTAAACACCAGAATACTTGAAAGATGAGGTAACAAAGGAACAGGCGTGTGATGTAAAGGATCCCTGCCAGAATCACTCCAACACATTCAGTTGACTGGTGAGGCCGTATTTTCAGTGAATATATACTGACTGAAATGATGCCTTTTTTTTCCCTCCAAACAAGGTGTTTGGCACAGATACGTTTCTTTCCAGTACTCATCTTTTCTCAGAGTGTAGGTTTGTATTGTATCTCCAAACTAGCCTTTAAAACCTCAGAGTGCAGGGAGATGGCAGATGTCACCTAGTGATTGTCCAGAAGTGCTATGGGGTAGTTGTTGAAATAATTAGACAGACAGGACTAACTAAAATACCATTTTCATAATGTCCTGACATCTTTCCCTATTATTTCTTCAGAAAGGAAGGCCAATTTTTATCTTTGAGAGGAAAGACTTATTGGATATATGAAACACTATTCAAAATCTGACTTGAAGATTCATGAGCACTGAGAAATTTTGGATTTAGCTTTAAATAGGACGAGCCTTTCTTTGAGTTTTGGGGGTTTTTTTTTCCTTGTTTGGGTTTTTCTTTTTTTTAATTTTTAATTATTTGTGTAATTTATGGCATATATGAGGCTAAATGTTCTGCGAAAAAACTGAAGGAGTAAGTGCTCAGTGGAAGGAGAGCACTGTTGTGATTCTGTCACTTGTTGCAATTACAGATGCATCAGGAGAGTGTATTGTCTGGAGCCAGTTTGTCTCCAGGGCTGAAACACAGGCAAGCCAAGACCACCTCAGTACCAACAACCTCCTGTGCTTTCCTAAGCCTTACAGGCTTGTACATATTTTCTGTGAGTGGGAAACATTTTTATTTCTAGCCAGACCTTCAAAATACCATGAAATAGACCTAGATGTGTGCAATACTGTATTTGGCCTCATGCATTCTGCCATCTTCAGTGTGAACTTCAGTGTGAGCCTATGGGTTTCAATATGAGACTGAGCTCCAGAAGAAGTCCATCTGACCCTCCAGGGGTTTATAGGAGCTGGACATGCCTTGGGGAACAGCACAGGCCAGATTGTTTATCCCTCCTCTGGAGGACAGAGGTCAGGAAATCATCTGGCCACACATGATAATGACTGAACAACCCTAGTTTGCATGTGTTCCTCAGAGAAGTGATGAAGGCAAAATAAATATTTCATTATCTGCAAAACAGACACATTGAGGTAAATCACTTGAACACATTCACATTAGGATACTTGAAATATAACCATGAGAATCTGCTGTTCTTTGTATTAGGTCTTACACAACTGACAAAAAGACAATATATGTTTTTCTTCTGAATAAGCTGTATAAAATTATATTGAGACTTACAGGTATATTAATCTTACCAGGCATAGGAAAGGAAAAAAAACTCCACAGAAATTAAATGAGCAATTTTGAACCAGTTCGATGATCCTTTCATTTTATTATAACTCACATCACTTTCATAAAAGAAAAGAACATCTTGAAGAACTGCCTCAGTAGAACACCCACCTAATTGTGTGTTTCAAAAGGATTTAAAGCTGGGATTGAGCGATCTGATGAATCAAAGCTTTATATACCAGAGCACTCCTGAGCATGCTAACAAAACACTGGAAAAGGAAAGTAGAAATATATTTGGCCATCCAAAAAAAATTTTTTAGTCTATTAAGTAAGTCAAAAGTTATAAAGGCAAAGGTGATAAACAGGTTTGGTTTCTTTTTTTCTCCAGTAAAAGGCAAAAAATGATAAATGGGAATGAACAAGTGAATTTTACAACAGCTGAAAGGATGAGTAAAAAAGAGTTCTCATGTTTCTTGGTGATATGAAAATGGGATCAGAAGAGAGGGAGAAATCTGTATTTATTATCTTTGTAACCTATGGTAGTAAAACAAGCTTTCCCTGTGGAAAAAGAATTGCTCACCAGAGCAGGATATTTTTTCTGTTAATACATTTGTCTCCCATCTCCTCTCTCTCTGTGTGATGGCCACTTTTCATCTCTGGGACTCAGCGTGCTCCCTGGGTGCCTGCCTGGCTGGCCAGCATCTCTGGGGCTCCCACAGGCAGGGAGGGCTGAGGCAGAGCAGTGCCCATGGAGTGCAGGACCCTGCTGCAGCCCAGCACCCAGAAGAGCACTTATGCAAGGCACAGTCCTTCTTACTCCAAACTTTGTGTAATATATTCCTAAATTTTTTTGAAACTGGTGGAATTGTACCAATTAGCAAAGTCCAGCACCTGTGGGATGCATACAGGCCCTGCCTACAGTTCTACAGTATTTTACTCTAACTTTGTTCATTATCCCAAATTCACCTTTGACGCTCCCAAATTTTCATAATATCATTCTGACCAAAGATAACACGGAGATTTTTAAATTTGCTGCCTTTGATTTCTGACTTATTCATGTTAAGAGGTCAGATGGATAATCTATTCTTTTTCTGTTGCAACCCAAAAGTATTATGAAATCTCCACAGGCCAGAGATTTGTAGAGGAGACATATAAGAAATTGAGATGCCATATTTCTAACACCTAATGCTCATACACATCAGTGCACAAAATAACCCACAGCTTCAATTCACTTTAGTGTACAAAGAGCAAAATAGAAGTAAAAATTTGAGATTGCTAGGAAAAATTAAGCTGTCACATATATATATATTGGTATTCAGATCCTTCAGAATGATATTTTTGACAGGGAAGGTTCTGTTGCAAAGTTTTTTGACATTTATTTATTTTAAATGTTTATGTTTTTAAGTTTATTTAAATAAAGCATGAGATTATGGTGCATACACAATAAGTTGTATATGTATATATGTTTATATTGCATTGATCCACTGCAATATACACACAACTGGCTCAATGTCTTAGGGATTCTTAACAGATTCAGTTTTTTGTTCTCTGTCAAGTATATAATAAACATTGAATTATTCCAGCTGTTTCATCAGTTTTAGGAGGGAACTACCTCTCGCAGTATCCAAAGTAAGATAAATGTGTCTTCTTTCTGCTACAGAATCTCCAGCTTAGTATGACACCTGAAGACACTATTTTTTCCCACTCAAAATCATAAAAGTTTAGCATGCTATGGACTATTACCTTAATTTAAACACTGACCTAAACTCAAATTTGTGAGGATCATTTGGAAGGAACACAGAAGGTAATACAAAGAAACCTTCTTGTGGCCTAGTCATTTTTCAGTATGGGGTCTTTCATTCCCATGCTTTATATCTTTGCAGACAAAGATATAAAACAATATTATTGGTATTCAGGAGGGTATATTGAAATGTAAAAAATCCTCTCTTGGTTGTTTGATTTTGCACACTACAAATACAGCAGTGTCAATGTCTGTGAAGATCTAAGTGGCCACATTACACTTCACTTGTACAGCTGAATAAAAAATAGATGCAATTAAAAAAAAAAAAAAATTAAAGTCAAACAGTTCACCAAAGATTGCTTTATTGTATCATTGAACTTCCTGGCCAGTTTCCACAACTTTGGGGTCAAATCTGAACATTTAGGGCACAAAGAGAAAGGAGGATTTGACACCTCACAGGAGAAAAATCTGATACAGCAATAGTGTACAAATATAGCAAGATTCAAAAATGACCTTCAGAGAAAGTATCACAAAATAAATGTATAGATTCTTAAATTGTGAAATGCCAGACAAAAAACTAGTTCCTTTAAATTTCTCTCCGAAATGAATTCCCATAGATATTCTTGGGGTTGTTTTATATTTGTTTGTTTCCTTGGGTTTTTTTTCCCCTAATTTTTGAGGTACTCAGGAAATGGTACTTCCAGTGCTACCCATCCCAGAAGGCAGCAGATGCTCAGAAGGTCTGAAAAACAGTCACCTGATTTTGAGAAGAAAATATACACGTTGAGGCAAGTAAAATATGCCATGTCAGGAAATTTCTAATTTATATTAAAATAGCAATACAATTACATAACATCCCATTAAAACATTGAATTAAATGATGCTTTAACAGTGACTTTATAAAAATTTCTACTTTAAGAAAGCAATCTCAGTTCTATGATAAACCACTGTTTATTATAGAAGATGTGGCACAGGTTTATACAGTCAGACAATTACTCCTGATATAAAACTAATCCAACAGGCTTTACATTGTGAAAATC
Source organism: Zonotrichia albicollis (assembly GCF_047830755.1). NCBI lineage: Eukaryota > Metazoa > Chordata > Aves > Passeriformes > Passerellidae > Zonotrichia > Zonotrichia albicollis. The sequence goes on from NC_133819.1 coordinate 123,857,865, forward strand.
TTTGCAGATACTGTAAACTACATGATTCCCAAAATCCTTGATATGCATTCAGTACCATTACATGAACCAAATATTATCCTCTTAAACTACAAGAATCCAATCTAAATGAAGAAGGTGTTAATATGGAGCTTTCCCTTCTTGTGTTGGAAATTAGTCCATGAACTGTCTTCAACTAATTCTGTTGTATAAATTACTCGGAAAACTATACTATTTTTCTGTGAAAGAAGGGCATTTGCCCAAGATCACAATGTCCTAGATAAAAACTACAAGGGATCATTTTAGTCTGTTTCATCCTTTACTCCTCAAAACAAACAGGTAACATTGCAAGGAGAGTGTGTGAATCAGCCTTGCAGCTCAGCAGTTCTGCTTCTGGACTAATAGGAGGAGAATATTTCAGCGATGATCCAAAAACTGGTGAGACAACAACCAAGGAACCTCATGTCTACGCAGAGAATGGTCTCTTACAGTGAGTCAGTCTGTCAGGAAACATTTTGTCTATTTTTCTCTGCCCATTTTATACTCTATTACTTTGCCCAGTCTCAACATTGTGAGAGCAAAAATCTGTTTCGGAATGGACAAGATGTTGTTGAATTATGGACTCTGTTTTTTGTTGTCGAATGTCATTACATCAGGTTTCTTCTTTTAGTTCATAAATATGTTCATATCTCTGTGCAGTTCTTCTTCCAAAAGTAGAAGTATGGTCTAGTATTCCTAGACCCTAATATAGTCTTCTCAGCTAAAACTCAGGACCTGCTTTTGGTTATCATATTGGAAAACTGCTTAGAGACAACCAGCCTTTGTTAGAGTGCTTTGGGGCAGGCTCAGTAAAAGACAAAAACAAAAAGTTTGTGTTAACTTTGTGTTTCTTGGGAAGATAGTCAGAATGACATGGATAGGGCCATTGTGTTGTCAAACTTTTGTGCTCTACTTAAGTACATTAAAAATACTTCCTGAAGATCATTTCATGAAGATTGCTGGCTTTAATATATTTATTTATGTGTGCATATTTTTCTTTATTTATTATTTAAATAAAAAAAGTAAAAGTCTTTTTTCCTGCTGTCCTAGTTCGGGAGAACTTCTCTCCCAGTTTGTTTAAATATATTCACATTCTAGTGTGGCTAGTATTAGTCTATAAATTAAGTCTTTTACTTGTGGTCTTTTGTCTGTAAAATGTGATTAATTTTAAATTAAAGCATGACCCAAACAACACTTGAGACTAAACTGAAAGGTGTTATAAAATATGTATATTGATTTTAGCCAAATGCAATCATTTTGATAAAAATAGCCTTTGATCCATAGTGCACCAAAAACTAGCTCTCCTGACTTTGATCATGCAAAGACATAGAGAAGATGTCAGACATGAAATAAATAAGTGAGAAGTGTGGAAAAATGAATGAGGTGACATAGCACTCTCTGAGCTTTGTTGTCCCTGCTGTACACTGCTAGAACAAGCACTTCTTGCTAATACGATGGAACAGCTCAACAATTTTCAGGCACAAAGACTACTTGAGGGAAAATTCAATAAGTTAAGAATACCAAACTGTAATCAGACCTTGGGGAAGAAGCAGTATTGAAACACAACTTTTTTTTGACAGTTTTGAGTGTAGCTCCGGTGGTCTGTTTCAAAAACTGTCAAAATGATGATAAGTGGTCTTGGGAGTCTAGTTTTGAGTCTTACACCAAATAATCTGGCTGCCTTCTTGGTATTAGTGTTATTAGCAATTTAAGAAGTCTGATTTTTGAAGGAGAAAAGATGCTAAAATAGAAAAAATGACTATGCTGAATGTAAAGTAATTACTTTTCATGACATCCTCATCGAAATCAATAGGATTGACTAATTAAGACATCTAAGCTGAAATCAATAGGATCTGACAGCTAACACCTCCCTGTAGCAATAAGACAGCATCAACAGTTTTGCATCTATACCAATGTTAAAATCAGCCAATCCTATTTCCTTTGCTATTTATTACTTAATGCTTTCCTGAACAGCAAAGCCATTTCATACCTAATATGCTTCCCACATTCCCAAATAAAAGCTGATGAAACTGCTGCACCTATATTCCTTCTGCCATGTGGTTCACATTGTTACCAAAGAGCCTTGATTGACCTGATGTTTGAGTTCTCAATCCTAAAATGCCAGTGGACTATAGCAAGGCAATTAAAAATACATGCCAAGGCCAGGAGTGTTGTCCGGTTTATCTCGGCTGTTTGAGGGGCCTGGAAGGCCCGGGGGGTGGCCTTGGGGCAGCCCGCGGGTCGAAGGACGAGAAGAGGCTTCAGTTCTTCTTTCTGGTTTTATGTTTATTAATTGTTTATCTAAAAGATGTTCTTTCAGCCTAACAAAGATCCGCTCAGCAGTCAGCCATGGGCACACTGTCTCTGCCCTCCGGGGCAGGCACCTATCTTTATACCCATTGTGACGTGTACAATATTTATCATTTTTCCCCAATACCATCTATTCTTATAACTCGGTGTACTCTCAATAATAACCAATCCAAAAGTGCCACCGTGGCTAAAGAAGATGGAGGAGAGGAGGAAGAAGAAGGAGGGCAGGACACACCCCAATTCCTCCATCTTACTCCTCTAAACCCCCCTGTACATAAATCCTAAACCTTGTGTCTCACTCTCTAATTAACTAATCCCTTCACCATTCACCCTGTGAAGCCCTCATCCTTGTCGTCTCCTGTGTAGGACCAAAGTCCAGCCACCAGACACTTCTGGCAACATTCCAGGACTCCCGAGACCCCCAAGCTGGTCTCGGAGGCTCAGCATCTTAGACTGAAATCTTGAGATCCGACAGAGTGTCAAATACAGAAACAGTGATCCACAACAGGAAAAAAAATTCCACAACCAACACCAGCTTTTTTTTTTTTTTTTTTTAATTCTTCTTCTTTAATGGGAAAGCCTTTGGGTGGGTAGTTGGCTGCTGGTTGTTCCTCTGAGGGTTTACCCTGCCTTCCCTCAAGTTTCCAATTTTCTCTCGGTAGATTTCTGTTGATCTATGCAAAGTCTGTGCTATATTCCCCTGAACCTATCCTCAGTGCACAGTAGAACAGGTTCACAGAAATCATGGCACCTTGAGGCTTTCTGGAGCTGGAAAGGAGAGAGAAACAACGAATGAATCAAAGTACACTGGGTGCCATCCAGCAGACCTGCAGCCATAGGTTTGTTTTTTCTGCTGGCTGGATTCTGAGTCTCGTTGAAATTTCTGTTCCTTCTGAAATTCTAGGCAGACATGGTGGTCAACAACATTTTCCTTGTTTAGTTTGCAGTTTGATGTTGTGGCTGCTCCTCAGATCATGCTGATGAGAATGATAGCCTCCATTAAAGCAAGCACAATCCATTGACATTATGCACAGCTGACCTTGAAGACAGATCAGGAAATTCAAGGAGAGCAGAGCACATCAGAAATGGCTTCTGAATTATCCTATTGTCTCTAGAATTCTATTAATTTCCTGATGTCTTCCCTTTCAATAATTGTTGGGTTTTTGCACAGTTTATTTTCATCTTTAATTCAGGGCCAAATTAATATTTTTGGTTTAAATAGTTCTGCATAGAACCATGTCTTCCAACCACTAATGGTCACAGTAAACAACCGTTTGAAGACATGTTAGAAGCTTGCTATGGACCATACGTACATTTTTTCTTTCTCTCAATTACAAGGACATTTATCTGTAGATGGATTACAAATTTAAGAATGCCTTTATGTGACCTATGTGCTTCAACTCATGAAATTTAAAGCTTAATCTCAAAATTTTTAAGAACCCAAAGTAACAGCATATCCTGTCTCAACTGTAAAATTAAAAAAAAATCCAAAATATATTGTAATTTGCAATCTTTCATATATCAAATTATATATTCATAATTTCTGAGCCAAAGTACTTCCATAATTTCTTGTTCTTTGAATGATTTTGCAGATGCTTGAATATCAATCAAAAGAAGTTATATGATTCCTGTTGAAAAAGAGCTGAAGGTCACATTCCCTAAACAAGCAGTAAATCTTGATATTTGGCATACTAAAAATTTTCTTTAGGTACCATTTGCTTTACAAGAAATTTTTTAGTATCTGCATGTTGTATTTGATTTGAAAAGAACTGAGCAGTTCAAATTTGAGATGCGCTGAATATTTTGTCCTGAACTGGGCTGGCAAGAACATCCTTGACATAGTGGCTGTTCGTCTTATTTATGTAATGTCTGCCACAGCTTTGTTCAACTCAATAGAGTTTTTCTGTTGGATCAGGGCCCAGAGAATTTAATCACCTCTGCTGATCTCACTTAAAGAAACATGGCTTAAAAGCTGAAGATTGCACTCAGGTTGAAAGTTCCACCCCTCTTAGGAAACCACACTTTACCTGATTCAATGTCCTCAGAAGCGTTATTTTCTGCAAATGTTACTTCTATTCAAGTGCCACCACAAAACCAAAAAACTTTATTCTTCAGTGAATGTCAGCATTCCTTCAAATATGTGTCTCCTTTAAAAAAGGAAACAAAATTTCCTAAATAACCTGGAAAAGACAGTAAAATACCAAAATTTTGATGTGGCAGGAGCCAAATTGCATTGTGGCTAATGAGAAGAAGTATAATAGCATGCTCTTTATGTGAACAAAAAGAACATTTTATACACAGACTATGAACTTAGAAGCAATTGATTTAGTTTCTTCATTTTTTCAACATGTATATTTTTGTAAATATCTTGGTCCTGATGGATCTTGTGTTCCTCAAAATAGTTTTGGTATGTTTCTTAGGTACTATCCTCTGTATCACTGTCCACAGCCATGGAGGAGGATATGGACAGATGGACACTCAGAAGAGAAAAATTGCTTAGAATTGGGGTTAATAAAGCACATATCTGAAACACAGATCTCTTGCAATTTTTTTTTAAATTTGTGTCAGCACAAGACCGAATAAGTGCTAATATTCCATATATTAGCAATATTCCTTATATTAAGAATATAATAGGGTGGAAAAAACTGGATTCAGATCCCTGTTCTGCCTTTGTCATGGTAGTGATCTAACACAAGCAAATCCATATGATAGATGAATACTGCTGGAAGAGAGACACTCCTTTTTTTCCTACTACATAATTTATAAAACACAGAGTAACACCAATAAGATAAATTTACACTTCAAGTGTTTTGCAATTAAGGTATTCACATGAGAACTGGCAGCGCGATGAGGAAAATTCTTGGTCCAGTTCCAGCAGCAGCAGAACTTGAACACAGGCTTGCCTCTGTGTTAGTGCTTTAGACTTCAGCTTACTCTGTGCTTTCTGTCATTTTCTTTGCAAAAGGACAAACATGAGCCTCATGGTGGGTTAATGACGGAGGATTTGAATATGTGATGCCTTAAATTTTGCAATACCTCATGTTGTTACTTTTAAGGGGGCAAAACATTTAAATTTCTCTTTTTTCACTTGTCCATAAAGAATGGGATATTGGTGCTTCTCACATTCTACAAGTGTAATCATAAAATTGCTGGTAATGGGACCATCTAAAATCTGTGCATGGATATCTAAATAACACAGTATGTCATGAAGGTAGTGAGCCAATAATTTACAAAGGCTGAAAGAGAAACTATTTGAAAAGAAACACCTCACAGAGTCCACTGGGTACTTCTTTTCTAGAGGTTTCAGGTGTTCATTGTAAGAAGAACCATAGCAGAGGTACCAAAGAAAAACCATTTCCATGTGAGAAGTGGGAAAGGATTTCTATAGCAATTAAGCATGTGGGCTTTGTAATGAAAAGGCTATTGCTAACCTCTCCTTCCATCTCTGTGGTATCAAAGAAGAAGCTTCGTACTTTGAATATAGTATAAATACTATAAATAAGGTAAAAAATTACATCTGCATCCCATAAAGTATTTTCATTAATTCAGTCAAATAAGAGTCTATAAGCAAAGCATTATACAGATTAAATAACAAGGTTCAGATACTCTCGTTTAAGCCTGCAGAGCTCTGTGATACTTCTCAGGAGAATATCTTCCATTTTAAGTGCATTATATTCATTATTCCTTTCCTCCCCCTTCTTTCTTCTTACATTTTAATTCATTTTGCAGCTTTCTCTTCATCACATGGGCTTTTATTTTCAAAATAAGCCATTTGTGCAGTATCTTTTTCAATGCCTTTGGAAAATTTAAATATATAATGCAGCTACACTCCCTTTATCTGTCATGCTGGCAATATCTTCAAAAAGTCTAGTGTATTTGTAAAGCAAGTGTAGCTCTCCTAGCATTCTTACTGCATCTTGTTAACTAATCCCCTTGTCACCATCTTACTTTCACTTTCTTCTGTCACAAATTAATCCATCAGCAATCATGTAATTCGAATGATCTGGTTTCCTTTTCTTTCCGTGAAGTGACATTAACTCGCATTTCAGTTGTAAGAAGGGTGCACAGATTTCACAGAACAAAATATAATCAAATCTTACTACTTTTAAATGCTACTCGAGGGCTTAGCTTGCTACCATGCAATGCTGTCAAGGATATTTAAGAACCTAGACAGAGGTAAAATGCAGATTGGTTAAGATGTGGGATCCAGACCTTGATGGAGCCAGTGTAAAACTTCCCACTGACTTTGCTGCCAAGGGAGCACAGTCCTCTGCTGAGAGCAAGACAGACTTCACTTTCTAGGATTCTGGGGAGGTGAAAGCAGGTAACACAAAAGTGTTGTGTTAAACTGAGAAAGAAGAAACAAGACTGGTATTGTTCCATATAAAAACAAAGAAACAAACAACATCAGAAAGAAAGCCCCCCAACACAACAGAACTGAGCACATACTGCTTATGAAAATAAAACCTGCAAGACTGGGGAGTTACCTGCAGCTAGGCTTTTGGGTTTTCTGGACTGCTACAAACTGTAACATGCTACTAGCAAGCAGAAACAGCTCAAGCAGAAACTAAAGCCATGAGCAACTGCTGCCACCTTGTTTCAAATAGGAAACAAAGGACTGTGAAAACAATAACAAAAAAAAATATAGTTTCAACAGGTAATCACATTTTCCAGTTGACTAGAACCACTTGACTTTTGTCCTTGCTTTTTACAGTATGTCCCAAATAAACAAAGGTCTCATGTAGCACACATCTTGCTGACGGCTCTTGCAGATAGAGATAAGGGACTTGTTTCCCTTTGTATTGAATTTCCTTTAGCTGTACACTCCAGTACAAAATAATTGTAAATAGTTTTGAACTCAACTTGATGGCACTTATATGCCTCTTGCATTTTATCATGAAGGACGTGCAACAATGCAATGTAGAAGACAACTGAGAATTAGCCCAAAATAGCGGTTTATTAACTTTTTCCCAACTGACCTACTGAAAACCTCTGAACAACCTTTACAACCTTTCATTCCTTCAATGTGTTTCATTTCATCAAAATTTTTGAAATTAGGAACTTTAAACAGTTTCACTTAAAAATTACATCTTAGAACTCTGTGGAGGGCTTAGCTATACCATTTGGAAAGTAGGAGGTCCATAATAAGGAAAAAAATTGCTATCATGATCTCACATGAGATTGGTGAACCTCATTCAATATGGAATCCTGTATTGTCTTTTATAAAGTTATATGGATGGCTTCCTAGTTTGAAAATTTTTAACATTATAGGCTTTTAAAAATGCATACATTCCCCTCCCCCCACAGACAAGGCCAATTAAAAAAGCTACCAAATATTTTTACTTTTATTCTTTTAATCTCCCGTAAGAAGACTAATTTATGCACAGCTCCTCACTTAGGCCAAAATTCTGCTGTTACTGTTTTCAAGATATTCTTGTTTCTCAATCTCTTCAAAATTAAAATTTAGGGGGCCTTTTTTTTTTTTAATGTTTCTTTCAGCTAACTCCTGGAAATATCTAGAAAGCTTTTATAACCTAAATAATTTCATTTTAGGAAGAATCAACACTCAGGTAAATTCAGACTGCTAAATAGATACGTCAGAATGTTATAAAGGTCTGAATTTGATATGATGAACATGAAAAGGGTTGTTATTGATGCTGTATTGTAATGGAGTCTGTACCAACAGTCTCCCATGCTGAGAAGGAAGACTCATGTTTTATACATCTGATTCATCTGATGGCAAGAAAGACACACTCTTGAAGACAGAGATGTTTTACAGTCGTGCAGTTGAGCAAGAGGGATGCAAAGAAATTTCTCTGAAAGAACAGTGTCTGGAGCGAGGAGGTAAAAGATGTAGAGGAAGAGTTATTCCCAGTAGGCCTCTCAGGTAGAGACCATGTGGAGTAAAGGATTTTGTTAAAGGTCACAGCTAATGCTGGGGTTCAACGTGGAAGCTAAAGAGTAGGGTCACCCAGGGAAGGGTTGAGGAAACCCAGCCATGGACAAAGGTTGTGTGAAACCTCGGAGCTTGCAGGGGCACCCCTCCACTCCCCAGAACCAAGAGGCATTGTGTCTCGTGCCTGGCAAGAATTGTTTTCAGCTATTTGCTGTTTTATGCCAGAAAACCCTTCTATAATCTTCCCATGTGAGGACAGAGACTGGGCTTTTCTCAAGAGAGATGGCTTGAATATTACCCACTCTTAAGGAGGCTCATGAAGTGATTTTTCCTGAGTTTCCAGGGGACCATATGGAAATTATGCTCTCTGTATGTCTCAGTTTCCCTGTCTGCAAACAGAGAACATTTGGTCCAGGTGAGTTCCATAGCCCTTGGAGACATCTGAAAAGAAGCAATAGTTGAGTGCAGATGTCTACTAAATATTAGTGCTGTCAGAAACAGGTTATAAAAGCTGTGTGGATCAGCTGCAGAGATGGGTTTGGGCACAGGCAGGAATTTGCAGATGCAAAATGGGCACACACAGCAGTTGCACACAGTAGGGCTCAACTGTTCATTATTATTATCATGATATTTTTCTGGTTTTATAGCTTTGTTTTTTATTTCAAGCACTAGCCATTGGATATAAAGTCAATTATTGCCCGTGCATGAAAGTTATGCTTTCTCATTTGCACCTCTTTTATTATGGCAATTGAATTCTCATCATTGACCCATATTTATCCTTATCCCTATAGGATATAGACTTTTTCAGTTCTTCTCTCCATTGCTGTACTGTATTGATCAAGCAATTTGCAACCTTGTCCTTTCTTTAATGTCATTTCCAACTATCCATCTGTATAGCTTCCTATCTCTCCCAGGTAAATATTTGGTGGATTCTATCTTCTCCAGTGTAGCACTGGAATTATTTCTGTATTTAAATGCTACGTTATATACATAAATATATACTTAAATACATAGCATTGTGAGAAATCGCTACTCACTTTTCACAGTTTAGGAAGGTTATTAAAACTTATCGAATATACAACAGAAAAAAAAAAGAAATACAGAATAAAGAAAAAAAGTTACAACGCCAGGAGCAAAAGATTTTCCTCACCATGTGCTAAGCCCCCTCACAATGGAGGTTATCCCCTTTTAACCTTTTAACCCCTCCCAAATTCTGTCCATCAACCCCTTCTTTGCTGTCTAGTGGTGGAGACCTCTTCCTCATATCCTGATTGGAGGTCAGAAGTTGCCATAGTGGCAAGCCGGCCCTCCCAGAAGTCCCAACTCCAGCTGTGCCTTGATAATCATGCGAGGGGGTAAAACATACCTATAAATCTATAAAACTTTTCTTAACCTATATACATGATATTTGTCTATTAATTGTGAGAGTCAATCATCGCATTACTCATCTATCGCAAGTATGTAGAAATTAATGAAGAATCTTACTGAAAGTGTCAAGCAAACCCTATTGATAAAGACAAGTGAGATAGAAGAGTAGCTTAAAAATAGGCAAATAAACAAATAAAAATGATAAACAGAAATTTATATATAGAGGACAGTCCTAATAATTGCCTTCTTCAGCTATCAGAACAATGAAAAACCCAAAGAAAGATAATAATCTTTCCTTTTGCTGGAGAACACACATTTATTCCTTTTCTCTGGGAAAAAGCTGTATGGTCAAATTCAGATCACTTTTGTATTGGTGTAACACAAGAAGCATTTTCAGAAAAATTATTTTCAGCCTGTGGAAGTGATATAAAACCAGATCCGTAAAGCAATGCCATTGCTTTCACTTTCATTTTAACGCCACTGTTCTTTTAGTCCCCCCTATATAAACTGGATTTTAAGACTAAAATCTTCTGATAAGGCTCTGCTTTTATGAGAGAAGAATTTTTATTTCACAGAAAGACAATTTTTACACTTTTTGTGAAAAGTAGAGTTTAATTTGCAATATAGCGTGCCAACCTCACAAAGAAAAATGGCCCTTTAGTCCTTTAAAAACAATATAGAATTTTGAGAAAACTTTTCTAAAGAAAGGAAATAAATGAAGGCTTGTAAGAGCTTTTCCAATTTTCAGTATGTCTATATATATATATTAAATACATATATATATATGTATTTTTTATACATACATATAAATATATATATAGGTACCTATGTATATAATTATATAATTATGTGAATATTTTATGTCTTGTTATTCTTTTTTTGGTAGATCTCCTGCTTTAGCTGCCAAATCAGTCTCTGAACTCTTTTTGCTATCCTTTTCAGCTTTCCATAGATCTCTGTGTTCCTAAAGTTGGGATGGACCACAAAAGGTTGCTCACAGAGGCTTAGCTGCAGGATTCGGACCTTGATGTATAGTAAATGTGAGCCTGCAAAACTCTAGTGTGTTGTGTGTTGCCTAGCATTGAATTTGAAGATTCTGCATGAGGCATTGAAATACTTTCTTTTTTTTTTTTTTTTTTTTTTGTAGCCTTTTCACACAAATTTGTACCTAGTACCTCTCTAAGTTTGCATGGGAGCCAGAGTGGTGAAAGCAGATGAGGAGTAGTGATGTGCTCCCACCTGATATTGGTTCAGATCAGTGGAAGAATGTTCGTATAAACAAAGAGCTGCAGGCCATGTCAGAGCCCCTTTCCTCTGCTTAATCCACAGCTCAGTTAAGAAATAACACATTTTTCTTCATTCAGGACACCTTTTATCTTTTTTCTGTCTCATGTGTCTGTGGGGTGTTTTCTTTCTCGTCTTTGCTTTTGAACTGCTGCTGAATGTTGATGAGAGAGTACTTAGGCCAATCCTAGAGTGATTTTACATTATTGTAGGCTTTTTTATCCTTCAGGTCTGGCAGTACCAGATTCCTGCATTTAAGAACACCATGTGGCTTAAATTGTCTGAATATTGGATGTTGTCCTATGATGACACCTGTCCTCAACTCTCTTGAGGAAAACAGATGATTTACAAGACAAGGCAGAAATGTTTCTCAGTGAATTTTGCAAAAGAACAAAACTACTCTGTCTTCTCTGCCTTGTGAGAGAAAATCACAGGATGGAGTCATATTGGAGAGGAGAGAAAACAGAAGTTCAGCACTGGTGTTCTGGGTCAGTAGGCTCCAAATGTACACTTACATCGGTTGCTCTGATTTATAGACAAGGTGGAGGTTAACTGTTTTCTGTTTTCCTTTTGCTACAACTTCCTCTGCACTCAGAGCATATGCTTTCTTGATGGTATTTAAAAAGAACCCTTGGGTTAGTTTTTTGGGGCTGGAGATATTTTCCTAGACATGGTGAAAAGACCCATTTCAAAATTGTATCTTCTGTGCTTGTTAAAAAGCCCAGCAACCATTCCTGCTTGATTCTGTTTTCTAGGATCTAGCTGCATTTTAGCAGCAGTGGTTAAAAAACCATACGTGCCCCAAAATCTTGTTCCCACTGTAGCTGTGACTGCTGTGGGTGCTTGGTAGTTGGTGCTTTTCTGTGCTGGTTTTTGCTAGAGAGGTGAAAATATTAAAGCAAGCTCTGCAGAATGGCAGCAAATGAGGTATAGCCTGATAGAAAAATGCCAAGAGAAAATTTGCCGAGACCAAGGGAACTACAGGGAGTCTTGGACCAGGCAGGTTGAGATTTAGCTAACACAGGGGCAGGTACAAACCCCTGCTTCTGTCCTGCATTGATGCACTTCTGCCACAGGTAGGGTAGGCATGGAAAAAATAGTTCCTCTTCTCTGTACCATCTGAAAATTCTGCCAGGCTTATACCATAGAGAAACCTTTTCAGAAAGCTGTTGAAAAAAAGGTATATAGGAGTGACACTTTCTCAGAGCTGAGAGGAAATGTGCTGGTACCAGTCAGCAGGGGAAAATATTTGCCCAAGGGTTTTGTTGTAGGGCAGATTCCCTGATGTAACTTAATCAGTAGAACAAAAAGTCTATTGTGGACTACTTATGTGCACCCCTAATAGGATGTATGCAAATCCATTGGCCTTAATGGCACTATTCATGTATGCAAAGGTGGACACCCTGCTTTCCTGGCATTCCAGTCAAGCCATGTTGTTGTCAGTTCAACAAAGCAAAGCATTTTCCCCAGCTCTTACCTTGGCTACAGTTGCAAAAATGCTGGTAGGAAAAATCTGAAATGAAAAAATAATATTGAATATTTATAATGAAAAGATTCAGGCCTTGTTGGCAAACATATTAATAGAAAGCAATAATTTCCATGGAATTTTATTTTGGTGACTTTTTAAGAAGCTCAAACCTTAAAAAAGCCTGCAGTAACTGTGAACAGCAAACATTTGATGCAATTTGGGATTTGCATGGCCATTGGAAAGCAAGCTGTCATCAAAATCAGGGGACCACTTATAGATTACAAAGGTTTTCCATTGAATCCTTTGAGATAATGCATTTCAAAAATAATGCCTTGTTTGAGCACTGGTGGCTTGAAGAATACAATTCACAGAGTAAAATATCAGAATCTTGTGTATTGCAAAGTAGGCAGCAACAGACATTTCTCAGTAGAAGTGTGTAAAAATGCAGGGATCTGTCTTGTAATGGATTTCTGTCTATGAGGTAATTCTACCATCTTGCAATTACATGCCTGAAGACATTAATAGCATAAAGCATATTTTAAAAGTAATTGGTAAACCTATTAATTTCCACATCTCCATGTTTTTGTCATTTACCATGAAATACTTAACTGGCTTTTGCATTGTTTCAAAAGACGTGTCCATATTTAAATAGAAACCTCCTTTCATTGTCCATGCTGCATGTTTCATTTTATCTGTATGAGAAATGTGAAACTAGGGAATTAATAATTATTTCACTTGGAAAGGTATGAAGCAAATTCCATTGCCTTTGTCTGATTAGAATCTTCCCTGCTGGTTTAATTAAAAATGGCCATGTGACAAGCAAAGAAAGCATCTCTCCTTTGGGGTGGAGGGGGGAGGAGGGAATGGTATTGTATTTTCTGGTAAACAGTGAATCCTGAAGCTCCAGAGTTGTAAAATTTAAATGCTTAATGCAAATGAAAAATGCAGACTCAGGTCAGCTATAGACAAATGTCACTAGACTGGATGGAAAATGCACTGCAGGCAGAAAAGATGACATTTATCAGTCATCCATACATCAGTAACTAAAACAATTTTAGGGTTGTCTAGACAGGCATCTATTATTCCTTAAATTTAAAAGCTTTAGTAGAAAGACAACAGCAAATGCTCTATTTATATTTAGGTGTTTTTCAGTTTGTTATGGAGTTTTTGTTTCTTTTTTTTTTTCTACATGAAACAAGATAGGAAAAGAAAAAATCATAGTTTTCAAAATGAAAAATACAAATTTGTTTTTCTTTCTCTTTGACTTTTTTTTTAATATTTTTTTGCTCTCTGGGTAAAGAAGATTTTCTTGGCATGTTCTGAAAGCAATTTAAGTGAATTATCAGAGTGTGCATGGAATGCTGGCTGTAATTATTACAGTACAGCCCTGTAATATTGAGCTTAATTACTGTGTACAGTGTTTGGCCTTTATGTTTTCTGCTTAATTTACCTTGTATAGTTAACGTGAATTTAGTGAAATAATTATGCACCTTTTGGGGTTTTTTTCCAAAAAAAGGTATTTATATTTTCAGGAGAGGAAAACTAGAATAGATACAAATATTTAAGTAAATCATTCTGGCAGATGGATCCCTTCCCTCTGTTGCTTATGTAGAGCCACAGTTCTGCATATATATATTGATACACTGAATTATGATCTGTGAACTTAGATCTGTGAACTGTCCCATTAGCAGCCACAGGAAAACTTGCAAGATTCAATTTCAACTAACTATTTTCACTACTGTTTTTTCCTTATAATTTTTACTCCATATGGTAGCAAGCATTATTGCAAAAATGTGCACAAAATTGCAATTATTCTCTCTACCATGCAGAGCATATACCACAGTTTTGGAACGAATTAAATTATCTTTGTGATAAAATTTTTCATACTGCTCCTTTAAGATTAATCTTTGAATATGCTATTATTTAAGCAGACACAGGATAGCCCAGCCCATCTGTGGACTGTTCTCCATTAATACCTCTTTTGTTTTCAGATCTTGCTTTTCTTTCACCTCCTCTAGTAGGAGGAAGCAGTGTCAGGTTTCCTCTCTGGCAGCGGGGCTGGAGTGTTTGCTAGTCAAACCCTGGCCCTTACTGCCAGTGCTTTAGAGATCTTCAACTATAAGGAGAGTTCCAGACACAGAGCAGGGAAACTGAGTAGTGGAGCATCCTGATAAAAATACAGAAGCAAATAATGCTGCTTGCACAGTGGGCCTCAGAGTGTGCTGACTTTGGAAAAAACGAATGCTTTTAATGGGCCACAATGAAACACGGACTGCTTGTAAAGAAGCTGCAAGAAAATAATTGAAAAGTGAATTATATAAAATAAAAATCAAGGGGTTCAGCTGTGAATATGCTGTCACACTCACCGCCTTTCAGGAAAGGTGTTACAACTCTACGCATTGAAAGGGTTGGGGGCTTGTTTTGAATTTGTTCTGTTTTTTTCTGCCTACAGCTCTTCCAAAGTTCTTACATTCTGTGTCTGCTGGGAAGAGGTGATGTATTTGTATGACACCATGATTTTCATATTTTGTCATCTTGAGAATGCTGAGGTAAAAAAACTGAGCACAGAAGGATTTTGGTAACCATGCCATGGAATCACTCATGTCTAGCTGCATGAACAATAGCAACATGTGAGTGTCTGGAGAGAACATTAAAGCAATAAAATATATTACAGAAGCACAAATGAATATCTAAATAAATTGTGGACACAGTAACTTCCCATATCTTTAACGTGGCAGAGGTCATAGGACCTCATCATTTCATCAATGTGTCTAAAGGGCAGGAGTAAAGAGAATGGGGTCAGGCTCTTCTTGGTGGTGCTGAGCAAAAGGACAAGAGGCAATGGGCTGAAACTGATGCACAGGAAGTTCCACCTGGATATGAGAAAGAACTTCCTGACTGTGCAGGTGACAAAGCATTGGAACAGGTTGCCCAGAGAGGCTGTAGAGTGTCCTTCACTGGAGATATTCAGGAATTACCTGGATACCAATCCTGTGCCATGTGCTCTAGGATGACCCTGCTTGAAGCAGGGAGGCTGGACCAGACAAACCACGGTGGTCTCTTTCAATCTTACCCATTCTGTGATCCTGTGAAAATTCTGAATGAAAATGAAAATTCAGACTCCTTTTGATTATAAACACATATAATTTTGGCAGCTTTATCTCTTAGATGAAGCTTTATCTCTTAGATCCTGCCAGTGTTAGCGGGCGCTGTTCTCTGAGAGAGCTGCCTCACCTGATGAACAAACAGAAGCAGCCAGCCCCTCAGCTTTGATCCCGAGAACAGAGCATGTGTTGTGGTTGCAAAGGGCCGCGGCACGGCTCGTTCCCGCTGGGAGCAGCGGGAGGCTGCGGCGGGGTCGGCGCTGCCGCGGCCGGGCCGCCCCCGCTGCCCCCGGGCCGCGCTCCCCGGGGCCGCTGCGCCGCCCGCCGCTGGCCACTAGGTGGCGCTGCAGCAATAGGATTCCCTCCCGTGGCTGAGGCGGCGCCGGCCCCGAGCCGCGCTGAGGCGGCGTTCGGCTTAACAATTCAAATGTATTCCTGTTAATTTGTGTTTGATAAAGGTTCAGGAGTCTTTTGTTGTGTGTCTAGTTAGCCTGCGTGTTACACTCAGAGCGTTTGCAAATTTTCTGTTTGATTGTGAGCCTTACTTACTGTGAATTTTTATGTGGCTGGGTACCTGTGCATATTTGTTTATCCATGTCTCTCTCCCTGTGTGTGTGTGTGTGTGTGTGTGTGTGCGCGTGTGTGTGTGTGTGTGTGTGCCTGCATTTGGTGGGTATATAAAAGGCAGGAAGAAAAATCCGTGCCTTCACCGTTGCTATTCTCATGAAGGAAGTGGCAAAGCACAGAATGATGCCTAGCCAGTACACAATGCAAATACATTATTCAGAGCCAGGTGGGGATTAAGGATTTGACTGTCTTCTATGTACAGATCAGTGGGTCTAGTGCTCAGTACCCAAAACTGAGACAGAACAGTGTTTAGCCTTCAGAAGCCCTCTTTTTTTTTTCTCTATGTTTTTCTCTTGGCCAATCTGTTAAAGTGGTAGCTCAACACCCTCATGCAAGTCTTTAGCATCTAGTTATCACAGCCTTTTTTGAAAGAGTCCAGATACCCTATGGTAGATATCTCTAAACAACGAAAGACTGAAAAAAAATAAGGAAAATTCATATGTGCTGGATGTAAATGTGCTTACCCTTAGGGTTGACAGCAGATTCAGGGCTACTGTTATTTGAATGGAACTGCCTACAATTTGTCACTCAGGTTCATGACCATACATCTCCTTTTAGATATTGGCCATTTGTGGAGGGCAGGATACTTGAATTGGGTAGGCATATCCTTTCCCTTCCCTCCTAGGAAAAGGATTTCAAAATTTTAATTCAGATGCAAGATCTTCCAACACTATCTAAACGTTTGCTACCTCTGACTTGCTTGGCTGCAATGAGCATCTGTAGGGATCTTGGGGTTCAGCAAATAGTATTCACAGAATCACACAAGCACAGAAACACAGATTCACAGAAACACAGGATCACAGAATTACAGAAACACAGAATCACAGAATGTATTTAAGATTCAAAGGGAGAACAGTGGGTTATCTGGTCCAACCCCCCTGCTCCAGCAGGGTCATCATGGTGCCCATTGCATAGGATTGTGTCCAGACAGCTCTTGAATGACTCCAGTGAGGAAGACTCTGAAAACTCTCTGGGCAGCCTGTTCATTGCACAGTCACCCATACAGTAAAGATGTTTTTTCTCATATTAAGGTGAAACTTCCTGTGCATCAGATTCTGCCCATTGCCTCTTGTTCTCCATGCCCTTGGCAGCCTCCCTTCAGATACCTATATACATTGAGGAGGTCCCCTCTCAGCCGTTTATTCTCAAGGCTGAGCGGGCCCAATCCTCATCTCTGTAACCCTCTGTTGGGCTCACTCAGGAAGCTCCATGTCTTTCTTGAACTGACAGGCCCAGACCTGGACACAGAACTCCAGATGTGACTTCAGGATCCCCTCACTTGACCTGCTGACAATGCTGTTGCTCATGCACCCAAAGTTGTCACTGGCCCCCTTTGCCACAAGGGCACATTGCTGGCTCATGGACAAATTTACTGAAGTTCAAAACGTGAAAGATCTGTGGAAGCATTTTTAATATTCAACCTCCAGAATCTGCACTGCCTTCCTTTTTGCTGAGACATTTATTTCTGACTAATTAAGTCATCTGTAGTTTAGACCTTGTGCAAAATTTGTTTATTCCTCTTTTGGTGCTGGGTCTACCATGAGACTGTTATCTGACATTCCCAACATGAGTCTGGGTGATTTTTGAGATGTCATTGGAGAAAGTATTTAACTTTTGTGACTTGTTTAAAGAATCCTGGTCAGGTATCAGAAGTTCTTCTGTACTTTACAGTGCAGCATCAAGAACCAAGGGCTGATGAGCCAGCAGTACTTTTTAAATGAGAGCAACGATAAAGTGCATGCATGGTGAGGGGTATGGGTGGGAGTCTCCAGAGTTCAGAGCAGCATGGTCTCAGTCTGAGGTAGTTAGTCTGATTTCCATTGCATAAATTATTTTTGTAACTTTAGACCTTGCTGTCTCACAAATGCAGAGATAGGGAAAAAAAATGTTTGGCTGATGAAGTGGCTGCCACCTTTTTATATAGGTGGACTTTATGATGAAATTAATACATTTCCCAATCAAATGTCTTCCTGCCTACATGTGATTGGTAAAACCAGTGAGATTATTTAGAAATACCTGCCTAAAATGTGTCCATCTGAGAGATGTGCCATCTCTCCAGCATTGTTCAACACTGCTCAAGAATACAAGGGATTCTTTGTATACTCTTTGAGTGGCAAATCTTGAACATTGACTTCTTAATTCATAGGTCAGCACATAAACATACCTGAACAGCTTCAGCCTACAAACACAGCGTTGTGTTTCTACTTGGGTGTTTCTGTTTTGAATTTTTACTGTGACTGCATCTCTCCTGGCATGACAAAACAAGAGTTGGAATTTAACACCAATTTTTGTGCTCAGAGAATGCAGTGATCCTTTCCAACCTCCTTGTTTCATTCTTTTTTTTTTAAACTTCAGGCAGAGTTGCTGAACTGCCGTAGTCAGACTAAAGTAGGAAGCACAGAAGGACTTCTGAAATGACATTCTATCAACAGGAGAGTGCCTGTCTCTCTTCTTTTCTTCTTTTACTTTAAACTACGCTGTAAGGTTAAGAAAAGGTAAGAGGGTTTTAGAGGCTTTTGCCTGCAGTATAATGGATGAAAGAACTGCAGAAAATGGGAGAAAAATTTTGGGAAACTTTTCTGAGCCCCAACAAAAATGACCAGTCATGAAGAACTCTGTGAAACTGAGACTCTTATGGTATAACTAAGTAAATTGCTAACAAGACTAAGGTAGGTTATGTGAGCACTTCAGATGTGACTGTCCCTGGTACTGTGCACTTTTTCACAATTCATGTTGATTTTGAATATTAATTTTAGATAAAGAAATGTGTTTCTTTATGCAAACATTATAAAGGGTCAAAAATTATGCATGAGGTATACCTTATGGTGATGCAATGGAGTAAGAATGACAGGATGTTCCTACTGTGTGCAGTGGTGATGAACATCATAGTAAGAGACTAGCTGTAGCAGAATTTTTCCTTTCTTTCTTTCCTTTATTTTCTTTCCTTTATCTTTCTTCTTTCTTTCTTTCTTTCTTTCTTTCTTTCTTTCTTTCTTTCTTTCTTTCTTTCTTTCTTTCTTTCTTTCTTTCTTTCTTTCTTTCTTTCTTTCTTTCTTTCTCTGTTTCTCTCTTCTTTCTCTCTCTCTCTCTCTCTTTCTCTCTTTCTCTCTCTCTCTCTCTCTTTCTCTCTCTCTTACTTTCTCTTTTTCTTTCCTTCTTTTTCTTGTTTTCAGGCTGGTTTTTGAGCTACAAAGCCCTAGGAACGCCATCTGTCCAATTAATGGTTGTTACAAAGTTTGCATTACCTAATGTAATTAAAATGGAACAATCTTTTAGACTGCCTTTCCTAAGACATAAGCCAAAGTAGAAACCCCTTGTGATGGTGGGAAGATGCCATTCCACCAGGAACACATGCTGCTCAGCAGCAGGAGGCTCCACACAGCAGTCAACCATCATTATAGCCGTGCATTACAGCCATGCTTCTGGAATGGATGGGGAAAATCTCCTGCCAGGAAAAAGGTGCATCTGGGAAAGAGTAAGCTACATATTATTTCACTTTAGGACATGTAAAAGCCAACCCGCCACTCTTTGAAGACTAGTACCTGTATTTATGTAAGTGGCACAATGCAGGGAGACCTGTAGGCAATTAGCCTGCATTCATTGCATAATCAAAGCTGTTGAGGGCTTGTGAACTAGTAAAACATTTGTGAGGAAAGCAAGTATCTAAACATTTTAGGGCTATGTAATTTAATTTTGAGTGGATCTGATAACCTAAAGCAACAATTGGACACTGCTGCTGCTGCAGCAGCAGTTATGGTTATAAAGGCCAAAAACAGAGAAGTCCCCTCTTTCATGCTGATTATCCAAGTTAAGTAATCAAACCAGAAGTTTTAATTGGCATATCAGTTGGGAAAGTCAAGTTGAGTCACTTCTGACATTTCAGGTCACAAGCATTCATAGGAACATCTTTCATATGTTTGGTCTCAGAGAATTCTCAATGTGTAGTGTCTGGTGTGGGTGGAATAAAGCAGAGGATAATGCATTCTGATATCATGAGACCATCAGAATCTACATTAGCTGAGACACAGAACCTTTCCATAATTATCTGTATTACAGAAGGGTATTTTGATTAAAGAAATATAATTTGCAGGCGAATATACAGGATGAGGTGAACTTGAAACTGTGGTATTTTCACACATTGCTTTCCCAGATATAAGCAACTCTCTTGGTGCAAGATGTTATTCTGCCTACTGTGATTACTCACTCACTGCACCCACTGGTGAGTAAACATGTACCCTTTATTTTTGGTAATAGAAGAAATAGTAAGCTTTCTAATGTATGTGAATGTATGCAGCCATGTTGTTTATTGAAAAATAACAAAAATATTATCTAGAAGGGAAATAGATGAGTATTTAATTTTTCTTCCACTTGACAAAGTGTGAGGCTGTTGGGGTAAATTAAGTTCCACCCATGGTGTAAAACTGGGGCAGGGAAGGAGAGGTTCAGGCCAAACACGCTGGCATAGTTTAACATAGTGTCAATCTAGAAGGGAGGCTGTTGATCCTCTGATCATTGCTAGAATATAGCGTAATGGTTCCTTTGACACCTTTGTCTTTTATTTCATCAGTATGTAGTACATGACATTTTGTACTCGTGAAAGGTGCTGAACTGACAGGCCTTGAGACTGAAGTCTTCTCTTTGTACACATATCAGACGATACATAGACAAACACAGCAGCCCCTCTCTGCCTCTTTCTCTGTCTTTGCCACAGTTCAACCGCTGTCTCGCTGCAGCTCTCTCGTATGACCACCATTTGAAGTGAAAAGATCCTCCCATCTCTGCAGCTACTGCTTGCTGCTAATGTTACCACCAAGGTTGCTCACCCTGAGTGAGTTCTGTGGGGCTTTTTTTTTTTTTGGTGATACAGAAATGTATTTCCATGAATTTAGGTAATTCCAGCTCATTTCACGTGGGTCACAGACTGTCCATTAGTGTGTAATATCTTTAGGTTACCAGTGACCCGCACTAGACTTGATCTGGTAACCTATAGCACAGGTAAAATACTCCATACCCTATTTTTGGTCCTGCTCATATATGAATTGTTCAGTATAAGGTCAATCATGCATACGAGAGAATTTTTTTTCTCCCTGAAGTGCACAGTAGATCTATGTTTTTCTCCTTGCAATCTGTTTGGAGGAGACAAAGGGGGTTATTAATGGGCAAAGTAGAAATTAAAGTTAAGAAATTTGTGTCTTTATTCACACAGCACAGAATTCCCATTGGGAATACTGGATCCACCATACAGATCAGAGAGAGCAATTTTGCCTGCAGTATGGACTTCCAATGGTTTTACTATTCTTACACTTAGAGGGAAGAAGAGTGTGGGGGAAGGAGTTATTGTCTCCTCTCAGTTTTTAATAATGTGACCTTATGGTGAAACAAAATATGAAACCATCCACATTCATAACCAACAGCTTGCAAAACTTAACTTCAAAGTGTATAGTTAGTTTCTGAAGTTGGCATTTTCCCAATGTATTTTCCAAAGATATATTTTATGTTTGTCTATCAGCTCCTTAAAAATAAAATAGTGCAAGTTTGACAAAAAAAAGTTACTGTCCTCAAATTAAAACCCACACATAATAAACATATAACTTTCATGTAATTTGCATTTAGCAGCAGAATATCTTGGGATGGGATGGTGCTGGTGCAGGCACAAGGTTCAAAATTCCTGGAGCGCAGATTTCTAATGAAAATTTTGGGCAAGGTCTCTATGTTGCAAGTTACTTAAGTTTTTTTGAAAGAATATTTCAAGGAGATACATTTCATATAACTTGTTAATAGTCATATTAATTATTGAATAAAACCAGTAATATAAAAGAAAAAAGTATATATATTTGTGAGAAAGACTGAAAAAGAACAGGGTTCTTAAAATATTTTTTACCTCTAAAATGACATAGGATGAGTTTAATATTTTTAGTAGTAGCATCATATTCCTATTCCACTGACTCATACAAGGAATCATATGAGCATATACTTAAATTATTTTTGTCAGGACTGCCGCTGCATTAAGGATGTGTTTAGTGATTAAGGGTAAAAAACTGCCCCCTATCATTTTTCACACTTGCATTTACTCATACTTTCAGACTTGTCTCGGCTAGATCAAGTAAATTTTCCCTGAAAGATTGAGAACATATACAGCCTCACTCAGTCACAGTCCAGAAGGAATTCAGTTATTTCAAGAAGTCTCATTACACCAGATCCTTCTATTGCCTCCTGTTATTTATCTTTCAGTACTATCACCTTTTACTACCCTTTCTTCTTCTTTAATTCAAATTAATAAAGTCCTGCAGTGAATGATTCTTCAGTTCCTTTGAAATTTCTTTTGAAAGAGTGAGAAGTCCTCAAAAATCACAATACTCATAAAATGGTTGAGGGAGAAAAAAATCCTTTATTCTTTCCTCTAGACTTCAGTGACACTATGAAGTTTCACATAATTTGCAGACTGCATCTCATAAAATACTGGCAAAATTTATTCAATTCAAATTAAATAGATGTAGCACAGAGTAATCTTTCTCTATTAAATATGTCACTTTTTGCAATTGTTTCTTAATATCCCGCACAGCTTCCATCTAAGATTAGCACTTTCTTTGCTGCCACAGTTTCACTAACCTACTGAATTATTCACTGAAGCATAACCTTCAGATATCAGGTTAGAAAGACCTTGATTATGGCAGGAAGTGAACTGTATAAACCATTTTTCTTTAAAAGAAAATTTCTCAGTATAGAAAAGTCTGAAATGAGATAAGTATTAAATGTGTGTAAAAATTAAGTTCATAACTGATAGGAATTTAGTCAGCTGTGACATTCCTGTATTTTGTTTATAATAATGTACAATAACATTCTAGATACCACTTAATAGTGTAAAGCCACGTGCATTTTCATGGTGCTTATTTAAAGTACAAACCAGGGTATCCATGTTGGTCTCAGCTGTAAAGTAGAGATGTGGAATCTCTCACACAGATTTAGCATATTGGACAAAAGATATTTACCTCCAGTTCCTGATTTTGTCCCACTTCCAGAAAATTACTTTTAAGGATCTCTCAGCTCCAGAAACCAGAAAATGGTCACAGCTTCGCTACAACAAACCAATGTTATTGACCAATAATTTGTGCCAATCTACTGTTGAAAGGTCATTTGAACACCTACCAAGGAGACAACAGCTTTGGGAAAGGTTCCTTTGCAAGGGTTGAAATACAGACTCACCACTCACTTGTCTGCTTCTCATGACCTGTCCAATGGCACTCAGGAGCTGAAACGTAATTGTGAAGTTTAACAGGCTTTTAGAGGTTAGCAAAATGATAGCAAAATGTCAGGGCAAACAACATTCTACAAATTATTCTGCTAGTCAAGCGTACAAATTTTCATAATGACTTGACCTAGAATAGGAACAAAATGTGTTTTCCTAACGTGGGTGATAACTGCATAATTATGCAACTGATTCTGCTAATATTATTAGCCTTATGTTACTTTCCCAGATGTCAGAGAAATGGCACAGAAGGAGAAAACAGGTGGCAAGTTTGTTGGATGTTGCATATTCGTGCAGTTTGTAACAAAATTTTCTATGCAGATTTGTTGACTGCAGTTTGAAGGACTGTAAGACAAACACGTTGCACAAGGATTTAACGTTTTGGGTGTATCAGGAGCTCCAAAAAATGTTGTGCTGCACTGTGAAACATTCAGTTTCTGAGATGAGTTTAAACCTCTTGTTTCCTGATCTCTGCCTCTCTCTCCTAGTGTTGTTTTTGGTTTGCAGGGCTTTTCGAACATTCGAGGGTGTTACTTTTGGTCAGCTAAATTTGTTTTGAATGTTTATGTGAATTTGTAAGTCAGGTACCCTTTTATAAGAAATACAAGTAATGCAAAGGATACTATTGATTTTATAAACTTCTAAGAAAATATATATCTGTTTCTTTTCAAGAGCCCTTACACAATAAGAAGCATTTTAAAGCAGTGAGGGGAAGTCATAAAAATTGGGTTGAGGCTGTGGATATAGAGATTATTTTATTTTTTATGTTTTAATATATATTATGCATACATATGTCATAAGAACACATACAGTACTGTATCCTTGTATACTTTTATTTATTAATTCAAATTTGTATTATTCTGTGTTTATTAAAGAGTTACTCCTTTGACAAAAAGATCTGCAGCTGTGACATTTAAATTTCAGACCAAACAACCATGCAAAAGAATTAAGTTTTCTATTTGGGAAAGAGGCTAAAATGTGTATTTAGGGAAATTGATAATTTTAGATTTAGAAATATATGTTGGAAGTCACTGTAGGCACGACTTACAGTATATTGTTCATTTCAGTCAACTGCATCTGCTGAAGCTGCCTGGGAATTGTATTGAGAGGGCTTGCAAATCTTAAATTCCTGCATTTTTTCCTTTTAGTAAAGCTTGCTAGTAATCTTGTCAGGCGTAAAATAATTGGAAGCAAAATACAAAATCAGCACTAAAAATGGAAGTAAAAGACAGAAAAGATTGTGGTCATGGTTCCTCCAATAAAATAGACAAAATGAACATTTCATTATGTGCCTGGACATTGCATGATAATCTGAAACCCTAATTAAAGGGAATGCTATTAAATTGATTTTTTGCTTTCTTTTTTGAAATTTTCCCAATTAATTGATCTGCCATCAAGCCAGCAAAAACGTTGTGTAATCTGAGGCAAGCTACCTTTGTTTAAATTTTTACCGTCTCTCTTTTCACTGGAATGTTTTGAAGAAGAACCTGGCTGTCAAAATGTGGAAAAGTTGCCTCTAGTGGAGTGATAGAACCCAGAATATGGCAAAAAAACCTGCTTTCTCTGAAATGGTTTTATTAATTTCTGATTCTGCATATGCATTTTTGTAGAATTCTTTAGAGTCGGAAACCATAGAAATAAAATCTCTGGTGAAAAATGGAAAAATATTGCATCAAAACTTGCTGTTCCTATTAGGACTTTGTGTAATTGATGGACAAGTGTGGACTTGGAAGTGTACACTTTCTTCAGATTTGTAGGCATTTGGAAGGTTAAAAGCAGACATATGTTACAGTGGTTGCCAACGGCAACCCCTGTGATTTGGGTTGGGTTCAAACAGCCAATCAACCCCACTTGTCCCCGCTTGGTAACTCCCAAAGCCAGCCATGCAGGTTGTTCTGGGGGATGGCGTTTCACATGTGTGTCTGGTTGTCTCTTCTGTATGTATTTATCTAAACATTTATATTTATTCCATCACCACATTACACAAGTGTGAATGAATCTTGGCTGACAACTTAGCAGTAAGCAATGGAGAGGGATATTGTCTTCCTCATTTAACGAAGAGTGAACTAAGATTTTAAGACTTACAGAAAGTTTCAAAGAAAATAGAATTCACTGCTGGATATTGCTGCTGAAGTGTCTGAGGCTTTATCTGCTTTTCCCTTTTTTCTTGTGTCCTTGCAGAAACATGCCTGAGTCTTCTGTGCCAGCAACTCCTTTGGATGGCTACCAGGAATATGTTGGTTCTTAGAAACAGCTTTGGGTTTCCTAGCTTTTATTATAACAGGTTTGTTGTTTTTTTGTATGATGGCATTCAGATTTTTAGGCATATGTGTGTGCCTGTATGTGCATATTTGTTATTCTTGGAATCGTTAAATATTCACTGTCATCACATATTCATAACAGACATTTTTTGTGATAAATTGCATATACCATTTGGTGATAGCCGAGCTACTTCAGGATCTAGTTGTAGTTACACTGTGGAAGTGGAAGCTGTTACAAAAAAAAAAAATCTGTTTCTTTTCTCCTTAAACAGCTCATGGATACACCCTCCAGTCACAATGGTATTGGTAGAGGACTTGTGAAGCCATGCGCCAAGGCAGGCCAACTGCACCTAGGGAGATCTAAATGATTATCCAGATAATATGAAATGGAAATTCTTTTCAGACATTGCTAAGCAGCTTGGATAAAATAAAAAGAAACTTCTGAACCATACTTTGTGTCCACACTTAGTCCAGTCTTCAACCTAATATCCATAGTGACCCTTTCCCTCCTGCCTACGCTGCCTCTCCAAAGCTTAACTCTGTTGCTGTGTTGTGCATTAGAGGGGAAGAAGCAAATATGAGGCAAATGTATACAAGTCTGTTGCTGGTAACTTGCAAATCTTCGATCACATTCTGCAGGAGACAAGGCACAGTCATTGCTAGACTCTCTGAAATGGATGCTGTTCTGATTATCCAGCACAACTTCAATCATTTGCTTTTGATGGCTCATGCTTTCTGAGGCACGTCCCTGAAAGTGCATGGTTAAGTCTTTTGGACAATCACATGCAAAAGTGATTTTTAGAAGTAATGAGGAATATAGGCAAATAGCTATAAATACAATTTACTGCTATGTGTCAAGACCTCCTCTCCTTAGTCCCCAGAGATCTATTCAGCATAAGAATGGTAAAACAGCTAAACAGGGGTAGAGTCTAGCTGCCCTCTTCAGAGTCCTGCATCACCTTCTGGCTAAGGGGTTTCTGGTAAGCATCTCTAAATTGTGAAATTGTTCAGGACAATTGTTCAGTTAGTGATAACTGTATGCCTAGTGAGGGATTTTCACGAATACATGAGGATGTTTCTAACATAAAATGAAGCATTATTTTTCTGAATGCAGCTTGAGGGGCTCAATAAGGACCACAACAGGTTTCATAGTCCTGTGTACACCCTTTAAGAGAGGCCGTCTCTTCTCCTAAACAGGGGAAGGTGTGAAGTGAACCCTCTGCTTTCTGGTGTGAGCTGCCATCGGCATCCATCTCCTGCTTCCTCCCACTCTACACTATCATGACTAATATACCTGCACTACAGTAAAATTCTCCTCTTAGCAAGCCAAGAAGACTAAACTTCAGATCAGGAAGCCACTGTAAATATATTTTATTGAGTTGTGCTGGAAAAAAACCAAAACTGGATAAACTATCTCCCAG
Organism: Zonotrichia albicollis; assembly: GCF_047830755.1. Lineage (NCBI taxonomy): Eukaryota > Metazoa > Chordata > Aves > Passeriformes > Passerellidae > Zonotrichia > Zonotrichia albicollis. The sequence continues at coordinate 123,884,865 of NC_133819.1, forward strand.
ACACATGAAATTGAGATGATCATCAGAGAATAGTGAAAGAAAAAAGTCACAAGGAACATTGTGAAGAGCTTAAAAAAAGAAAAGAAAACATCAGCAAAATAAAGGTGGGAAAGTATTTAAAGATTGCAAGAAAAGGGAGCTGATGAAGGTAGATTCAATATTTACAAATGTGAGTGAAAAATTAATTTGGAAGGAAATTACACCAAAGGGGCAATGGAAAGGAAACTAGTAGGAAAGGAAGAAGGAGGGGGTGAGCAGGAGAAATGGCTGAGAGAAGAACAAAAGAAAGAACAAAGAGAACAAAACCTATCTTACTCTGCAGTTATTGTATTTTGGTGATAAATATTTGCAGGTGGTTACAGTAGTTATTTCCTCACTTCTCCTCCCCTTTTGCCTTTCAGAACCAGCTCACAAATCAGTAAAATATCCAAAACAGATGAAACTGAAAATAAAGTGAGTTCTACGTCTAAAGCAAACCAGTCACTCCACAACATCCACATCACTGTAATGATGTTTTCCTCAGTGCTGGGAGGCACATGGAACTGACCCGTCCTCATATTACACTAAACTTGAAGCAGCCTCTCTCTTTTACAAACAAACAAAGAATACAAGTTTTTCTTTGAGTTCATTCACAGATCCTGGGCTTGTTGCTGTTTGTGTGTTAATGTTTTCAGCTGCGCTTGGCATTTGTTAGCGTTTGTGAATTTACTATTTTTTGCATACTATTAGTAACACACAAATGTGAAATGTTTCTGGGAACTTGCCCCATTTCAGTCATTCACAATTCTGTGCCCATAGGGTGGTCCAGCTTTCCTCTTTCTCTGTCTGCTGGGGACGTTGGGGCTGTGAATATCTTTCTTTTTTTTTTTTTTTTTTAGCTGTACAGGTTTGGAAGGAAATCAGAAAACGTTTTCAAGTGCATCTCTTGCATATATCTATCATTTCTCTGATAATCTGTGCTCGTGGTTGTGCTGCATTTTGTGTATGGCGGCGGCAGTTTCACCTGCCCACTTTTATGTGTCATTAGTTGTCACCGTGCCACCGTGACTGTGTAGACAAGTCTTCACCGAGAGCAGCTTCGGCATCGTGTCTGGGCCTTGTAAATCCTGGCAGCAGTGCTACGAACGCTGCAAAGGCTTTGTGACAAAATAGAAAAATGACAATTAATGATGGCTGAATTCGGGAGACAGAGCAGGAACACGCTTTGGTTGCGCAGAAAGATGCATTTAGGGGCTTTCAAGCACGAGACAACACTTTACATTTCAAGCTAAGGTTTTAAAGCCTGATAGAGAAACCCCTTCGTCCTGCAGAGCTCAAAGCCTGCATTAGTATCTACCATTTGCAGAGCCTCCCTACTTTGTCAGGGGCTAATTTTCTTCTGGTGGGAACATCACTGGATGATTGAGGCATTATCACTTTGAAAAGAACCTTAATCGTGTGATCAGTCTATAAACTAGATTTTGCTCAGTGTGAGCTGGGGTGCTGGGCCTGGCCCCCTTGGCTTCGGGGGAACCACTCACTTCAGTAAGGTTTTACGTGGTCTGGACTTTGGATTTAAGAATAAATGCTTTATTTCCTGCCAAATATACAATAAGAGTTAATCTTAGTAAATTATTCTGAGCTTTGCAAATGCTAAAAATACGTGTTCATTTAGTGTGCAGGAGTTTTGTTTACAATGGGCCTTAAACAGAGGGAATGTCAGTGTAAGAAGAGGTGGACTTAATGGGTTAAAAACTGTGTAAATGTTACTCTAGTTAAATTACAGCTTGTTGTTCAGATGAATACTCTCCACTTCTCATATAGCTTTAAATTATGGACAAATGCTTGCAATTGTGAACTACCTACATTGTGGCTGCCTGTTCCCAGGCTTCATCAACCCTAGCTGTCCAATGGGATTACTGTAAGCTTTCACGGCAGTCTGCCAGCCACTGATCAGAAATTCATATCCCTGGATGTTAGATTGCTCTCTTTATTCCATCCTTGTGATGGCTGTGATTGCTGTCATGGTGTTAGGTTAGAAATTAGCATTTTGTGGCCCAAATTTTGCCATCCAGAACATAATCAGAAAAAAGAGGGTGGGGGGGTGGGGGGAGGATGGAAATCAAAGAATAGTAATTTCATCTGTCAAAGAAGGGAAATGCAGTGTTACCATGATACAGATGTCTACGAAACTTAGGTCAGGAAATGTTGTGGTATTTATGGTCCTATTTGGTGAATGCTTAGGCAGGTGGTGTTTTTTTGTTACTGCAGACCACTGTTCATAGATTAATGCTTTACCTCTGATAAAACAACAAAAAAAGAATAAATAAATAAAAATCCATCAGGGAAACTATAGGTGGGCTTCAGAAACTCTTAAATTAAAAAAACAAGGGTCTCTGGCAGATACTTTCAAGGACATGCTGAATTAATCACAAGAGGCTGGTTAGCAGGAGGTCAGAGAAAGACTTCTTAGCATCATTTTGGGTCATATGTCTAGAGGCGATGGCAGTACGTATGTGCTGTATTGTAATATCCCCTTCCTGGTTTCCTTGTCTCAGTCAGAAAAGGCTGAACACATATTGCATAGGGCTCTTGAAAGGAAAGAGACACTGGCAAAAATCAGTAGTTGGGAGTTTTTTTTCATGTTCTTAAAAACTGAGTCGTGTCTGACTGGCTGATTTAAATGTGCCATTTCTTTTTATCAGATTTGTACTATATTCAGCATATTGTATCCCTTGCATTTTGTTTTCTAAATGTGTTATATCTAGTGATACAAAGGTGGTGATTAAACAGACCAGTGGTAGTCACTGATAGATTTAATGAACATTTATTATTGCTCTAAATAAAGATTTCTCTATTAATCTGTTTCAAAACAATTCATCAGGGCTTATTACAGAAAATTATGGAAAACAACTGTTTAAAATTTAGTGTAGAGATATGGTTAGGTCCTTAAAGGTAGCTTGTTATCCTTTTTAGGCAACTCACAGACATGCTAATTTTTTCTGTCATTAGCACTGAACGAGCTGGAAGGATTCTGACATGCGAGGTGCACAGATTCTGTTAGGAGCCTTGATTTTTATCCACCCAAGCTTATCCGTCATCTTTAATCATGCAAAAAGCAGGATTACTTAATCATTTCATTTTATTGAAAAGAAAAAGAAAGATTTACATTAAAATGATGACATGCAAGAAAAAAATAAATTGAAAATGATTATGAAGAAAATGTAACATAGAGACTGAAGCTCCATTGGTTCTGTGATGCTCATTTAAAGCAATGATCTAGTAAAGCCAAAGTATAAAAGTAATGATAATGTTAGCAGTGGAAGTATAAGTATCTCTGCATTTTTATGTGCATTCTGACATGAGGTGTGTAGATTAGAACAGATATATAAGGAAGATACATTTTTTTCACCTAAGCTGTATTTATTCCTTGCATTAAGTTGCATCTTTGTCTGAATTAAATGCATTTTAACACACAAATGTTAAGAGGCAAAACATACTTGCATTTTCACAAGCGCTTCAGTATGCATGTGCCTGCCTGTTAATCTTTCTATATAGGATATACAAAATATTATACTGATTTTGAGACTATCTATAAAAAAATTGATTTAGTGCAAGTGTGAATATTATTTTGGAGATAAAATTAACAAATTATTAATAAATGCCTTCTGTAGCTTATGGATCTTAAACATTGCATTTTATTCCGCACCTGTTCTAGGTTTCTTGCACTTAATTTAATGTATTCCTTTTTTGTTTGTTCTCTTTACACATTTTGAATACTCTTTTAAGATAATTAATTTTTTTCCTGATACAAAATTTATGTCTAGTCATATAGGAATTTAGATAGTAAAAGAGGTGGAGAAAAATATACTTGCAAACTTTTGAAACATTTGTTTAGGAAACATATTACAGTTTCCAAAAGAAAGTTTGTAAAAGGAGAAAACAAGGACATTTTTTTATATGTGAATATATACAAGTGGTGTATTTCATAAAAAAAAAAATTATTAAAAGCACCACAATTTTAGGTTTTGGTCTGATATTTACGTAAAATTGTGCATTAAACAAGTAATTACATTACAAATCAATGTTTAGCAATTAGGTCATTAATAATTCATTCTACTGTACTAAGATGAGTGAATTTAAGGCTGAATACTCTAGTATCAAATTCTTTTAGGTACATAAACAATTAATGAAATCTGAAAAAAATCAAAAATTTTCATTTAATATATAACATTTCTATGTCTTGAATATTCATTTTATTTAGAGAAGTAAAAAAGAGAAAACAAAGGTCAGGTTTTTTTTCACCAGTGTGAGAATCATATATTGTTATTACAGTTGAAAGTGTAGAAATAAGAAAAAGAACAGGAAAAATAAAAAAAGGTGTGTAGAAATCTATTTCTCTTCAGTTATTCCCTTTCTGACATTAGTTCTGGACATTGCTTGGCTGTAAGAGCTGACTGTTTGGAGAGGCAACCTTCTAGCAGGAGAGAAATGGTTAAAAATTCCATGGGGAAAAACCATAAGACTGAGGAAAAGATTAGGAATCCCTAACTGCAAGAACAAGGCTTTTTTTAATGTTGTTTCTTAGTTCTGAAAGGATGTAGTTATGATTACAGGAAAAAAAAAATTCTATAAGGAATTTATCCTTCATGTAGATTCCTTCTGTTTGTCTAAATACTCTCTATGCTACCATGGACATTTTAAATATTTGAGATTTAAAATACCTGCATATAGGTGAAAAAAAACCCAACCAAACCACACAAACAAGCAGAGCCCCCTGTCTCAAAAGAAACAAACAAGCTAACTAACAAACAAACTAAGCAAAACTAAAAAAAAACTGGTTTTATTTTTTAAAATATATTCTATTTTTGCTCTTCCTGAGTGCATCCATCTGTCTTAAAATTTCACAAATCTTTGAAATTGAACTGGACTCTTAGTGATATATTTTAATGTAGGACAAATGTCAGCATTCTGCACAATAACTCTAACATTTCTGGGCACAAGAACAATGGATTTGTACATTTTCTTCTAATAACAAAAGATAATATAAGGGATTTTATACAATATACAGATACTTCCCTGTAGTGAAGAATTAAAGTCAACTTATTTTATACATGTAAACTGAGTAATACACTGAGGATAAAAAAGAGCCTTTGAACAATAAATTTTCTTCCAAACTAAGTAATCTTTCTATATTTCTGCAAATTAACCTAGACAGTACTTATACTCTATAGTTTATATAAGCGGTCTTAAGTTATCTTCCTGATTGATTCATACGACTTTCCTTAGTACGACCAAATATATTTTTCTCACTTTTTCTTTTAAAGAAGTGGAAATAATTATCTTTCTCTCTCTTTCTTTTTTTTTTTTTTTTCCAAGCTGACAAAGGTTATTCTTATGGAATGATCCTTCTTTAGATGTAGAATTAGTGTTTTTTTGATTGTTGTCCCGAAAACAATATTATTTACTGAAAAGAATTAGGTCTGATCTTATACTGACTTATTTGCATGCTTCTCAAGCTGTGTCCTTAAAAGACCTGCAGATGTATGTTTACAATTTGAGCATTTGCTTATCCACTTGCAAAATGTTAACGGTATTTTGCTATTTTGGATTCTATTAGAAAACTCATATTTAACAAATAAATTGGATTGTGCAATATTGGCCATGCTGTAACCTGAAGAATCTTCTTTTTATTTATTTTTGTGGATGGATTTTGTATTTGAAATTGATTTTCTTAGTATTTTTTGAAACTTAATTTTATTGATACTGGAAGTCTTTTAAATGTTCATTGATTCCAGATAAATTATAGTCATAGTATCGAAGGCAGATGCTTATTATTTGTTACATGAAAGAACATGAAAGTCTCATTCAGTTGTTAGAAATAATGAAAGCATAGTAGTCAAAACGAGCAAAGATGAGTGATAAAAAAACTGGACCGGATTTTAGTCACTATGACCTTTAAGCAATAGGTGGCAGTGTTACCTAAATACTCTTGGCTTTGTACTGGAAAAGAATGGGAGGACTTAGGAAGGCACAGGACATTTGTTTTACTTGTACATAATTGCAGATTTGTGCAAACAAATTTCACATCATTAAGGACGTTTTCTAAAAGTTCTCCTTAAAATTAAATTCGGTATCCACTATAACCTAAAAGACCCACATTTTTTTGTTTTCTGATTTATTAGCTATAACACGATATTGAAATCTAATATATTCTTGTCTGAAAAACAAGAACATTTTTGCTACTACATGCTGTATTTGAAAATGTGATTCATCTTAACTTCATTACATATTTATAGTAATAAACACCAAACATACTTTTAGAAAATATATTACAGAATATACTTTTCTGGTTTATAACAAATTTATAAATTTAGGACCTAGTTAATAAAACTTATAACACATAGTGCTTCTTTAGAGATTACAGTATAAACTTTATGAATTCTTTTCGTATGTATAGCACAGTATCACAGAATAGACCTGCACCAAAATACAAATACTGTTTCCCTCTTTATGTACAAGTAGGCAGTGATTTCCATACCTGAAAAGCATGCAATAACAAAAAAAAAAAAAAAAAAAAAAAAAAAGAAAGAAAGAAAGAATGGCATTGCTCATCAAAATTGATGCCTTAATATATAATTTCTAAACCGAGAATGCCAATACACATACATTCACCTAAATATAAAATGTTTCACAAAATGTAATATTGTACATTGCAATCAAAATCAATTCATTTATGCCATTTTGGTCTTCTGAGTGTTACTTATGTATATCTCATCATATAATAATTAAAATACATACTGACCAATGCAGGAGCCATATTCCATACCATGTGCTCTACCTCTAGGATACAGCTTTCATACAGTAGCAGTTCCAAGGGATGTGTTCATCAGTGTGTGATAGATACACTACGCAGTACTTTTTTGCAGTTTGAAGCAGGGTGAGGGGGAGAGGACTTGTACAGCATGTAGTCTTAGTTTGATAATTACACCTTATCTATTTACTATGGTATATTTATCAATTTTTAGTTTTAAAATAGGATGTTGCTTGTAAGAAGGAGAATAAATGATAATCATGCTAGAGAAAGGAGATAGTGATGGATAGAAGCAATGATGAAATGTGTCTGATAGGGTAGTTTTCTTCTGTACCACCATTTCGTTGCTGCTCTGGGATTACAGCAAAATGGTGGCTACTTATATTTTATGGAAAATGTAAATTTTATGGTAACCTTTCTATAGACTTCAAATTGCTTCTCCCCTCCATCCCTATTATACTGTTTTGTTAGAATGAGTGCATGGTTTGCCTTCTGAATCTTATAGCACTACAGAAAAGGAAAAGCTCAGTTGCAAAATTCTGCATCAGCAATAAAGACTTCACTTACATGTGATTAAACTAAAGCATAATCAAAGGGGAAGATCATGTTTTCTTACATCTACAGATAAGACACTAAATGGCCAGAGGTAAATAAGATTTGGAGTGTATTCTTGTTTTGCACAGCGCAGAGCTGCTGTAGCTGAGGCAGTTTGTGACTCCTTCTTGGTTTTTGGGGTGAAATTTAGTCTGTACTATCAAAAAATGCTACTAAGTAGCAGATCTTAAGAAGGAAAAATAATAAAGTCCTAAGGCTTTGCTTTTTAGCCTCTTTGTTTTTCTGTTCCAAATAGTTGACACGGCATGGAGTGTCTAAACTGTCTTGTAAAAGATCCCCTTATCTTCTGTCTTGGGCAGGGTAAGGTGCAGAAACAGTACCTTACTGAAACAGCTTTGGGGTTTTGTCACTTTCCAGAAGGATGTTACTTGTGAGAATATGAGTTTTCCAAAGTATCTATAGAAATGAAAATAATTAGAAAGCATGGCACTAAATAAGATTTTCTTGTTAGCTACACGTGTTAAAATACAAATAATGCAGAAAAACAAGAAGCAAAGGGAAGTGAGCAGAACCAAATTAAGAAAACTAAATGAAAGGAAGAGTTACGAGGACTATTACTATACTGGCTTTTCCTTAAGTTCTAAAGGAAAGATAACTTATAGAATACTTTCTCTCTGAAATCACTCTGTTATAGTTAAAGCATTTAAAATATGGGGCATTTGTAAGATACAATTTTATCTCTCTCCAGATAGATATTTAAAATTAAATTTATATAATATTATGTAAAATTTCCTTGCTGAATTTTATGTTCTTGTTGTAAGCTAACTCAGCTCTGAAGCTGTGACTTTAAATGTAGAAAAATAATCAAATATTTTAAAAAATCAGCTTCCGGAGACTTGTTGCACTGTTTACCTTGCACCTCGCCCTCCACACGTTTCACACACGTGAAATGCTCGGGGTGAATGGGGACTCGCAGCGTGAGGCAGACACAACCTTGCTCTGGATCATTGCTGAGGAGCGCTTACATTTAAACCTCAATATGTTTGGTTTTTTTTTTTTTTTTTTTAAATTATGTTGCCCTGAAATGCTCAAACATATTTGAATAGAGATTTTAAATGTAAAAATAGCAAGGATATCAATATTTTTACGACACAGTCATAAGCTTTTTGTTGCAACACGACTATTTGTTGCTGCAGTTTCTTATAAATAACTTGAAAATTGGCAACATTGCTAGGGAGGATCAGGTTAGGAAATCATTCTATTTTATACCTAACAAAAAAAGCACTGATCTCAAACTACACTACTTTACTTAAAGTTAGATTGATTTTTTTCCTTTGTAATTTGTTTATTTTAGCTGTGCATTTACAGGCTAAGATTAGAGTACTTTGAAGTTCTATACCAAATGAAATAACGTCCTGGAAAAACCAAAAAATACATTTTTTAAATTTTACATATTTAAACAGAATTTATGTGCATCACATTTTGATTTTAATAACAAAAACATAAACCTAACCCCACTTACATAAATGTCTTAATCTTTCAGTACTATTAATCACACTCTAAAATATAATTTTACATCCTAACTATTCTACTTAAAACTTCTAAATAATAACATTCATATTTGTGTAATGTACTATAAAGATTTCTTTTTTTGTAGGGGATTTCTGCAGTCATTTGCTTTTAAAGTTCTCTGCCTTATATAGAAATTCAACTTTTGGTTCTTAAAAATAAAGGACAAATATATGACAAGCACAAGTTTTAGTGCTGAAACATGTATAATCCTACAAAATTTCAGTTGTGCAGATTAACATTGGTTTGATCCAAGCCTGTCAGAGTTGTGATGTGATTTCTGTTTTCACCGTAAATAAAACTGAAATCATCTGTGTCAGAAGATGTGATTAAAAAGTAATTAGATGCAAGGGTTTATGGCATGTTACAATAAATTTGTGAGTAAGTGTAGGACTTAAAATATAAAGAAAAAATATTTTTAAATCTCAATGAAATATAAACTGTTCATACATTGTAACAATATTTTAAAAAATTGTTCCAATGTTTTCACATGTAATGCTGTTAAAACCAAATCTCTTGATTATTTTATCTTTGTGTCAAAAAATATGATAGTCATAAATATACAGAAATGATTCAGAGGATTTACATTTTCTAATTTCAATCACACATTCAATTAACCCCTTTTCCAAATTTTACTGCAAACATTGAATAACTCAAAAGTTTTATACTATCCAAAAAAGCCTAACACCAAGGGAACATTCTCATCCTTTTTATTGAACAGGTATTGCTGGCTAGTCAGTATGGGATAGCCCATTTCATGCCTTCAAACCTGCTATTAATCTTAACTGCTAGTTTATTTTTAATTATGTTTAAAAAATTGTAAAATAATATTAAACCTCACAAACACATTTATGTTGCCTCAATTACCTGTCTTTAATAACCACAATGCTTCACATAATCTCTTCCAAAACAAGGAGTTCAAAAGAATGTTAATTTTTATTCTGAATTTTCAGAAATTCTCATATTTTGGTATAATTTTGAGGTATCTATGTAAGATAGATACCTATGTAAGAGCATTTTGGCTCTTCTGCTTTGTTTTACTGTTGCAAATTATCTATTTTAAAAAATGCAATTTAAGTTCTTGTTATTTTTAACTTGCTATTTTTCTTGTTAATATTTTTTTGTCAATTAAGGACCAAATTTTTACTAGATAGCTCAATTAACCCTGACCAACAAAATTAATTTCAATTAAAAGGAAAAAAACCCACAAAAGACAAACCAAACATTTTTCCTTTCTTTTTATTTTTAACTTCTGATGCTGGCAAAGATAAAAACTGTGCAATTACATCTCAGCAGCCAGAATGCTGAATTTCATTAGATTTGTCAATCAGAAACCTCAATTTACTTGCTCAGTTTCATAAAATTTAGAAGCAGGGAACAGAATGGTAACGTAGTCTTCTCTCTGTATGGCTGCAAAATTATTTCCAGCCTGTTTATTTATTTGGTAGTGTTTTGGCCAGTTATTTTAAAATTGGCTAGCTGTGGTCTACTCTTTGCTCTCCAGGGAAATTTTTCTATTGGTTAACTCACAGTCAGGTTTTTCTTTTTCCCCTACTGATATATTCCCTTTATTAATTTCCTCCCATTACTCCTAGTTATACCTCCTTTTACTATGCTAAATAATTCCTTTTATGCTAAATAATTCCTTTTTTCCATTTTTGAGTTATCACTCTGTAACATTGCT